>NW_028261389.1:1868591-2103591 GCF_051295495.1 Thamnophis sirtalis
CCACTTGGGAGACGTGTCGGCCACCCCCCAGAATCCCCAGCCAACACTGAAAGTTGAAGCCCACGGCTCTTCAAGCGGCCAAGGTTGAGAAACATACTGCAGAGCGATGCGCAAGGCACACGGCAGTTCTCCATTCCGATGACGCCTCCCACCCATCTCGTCCGTGTTCTGATAAATCAGGGGTTCAAGGCTGCTGGGCTCCATGTGATCCAAGACCCCCAGGTTGGAGAGAAGGTCTTGCCAACAAATGCCGAGGATGGAGCAGAGCCCGTGTGTGTGAAATGTCTTGTGTGATCTGCGGACAGTACAGAGTCCACGATTCGTCCCCATAGACACAGGAGACAACCGCAGCTCCGTACCATAACATTTGTGGCCACTAAATGTGAACAAGCAGGCCTAAAAGGGGCACAGCAGGCCCTGCTGTCAAGGGTGCTGATGCCACCACCCCACGGATACCCCGTACCCCCCCTGGGTGGAATAAACAATCTTTAAAAGTAAGCCTCTTTCCAGGGCTGGTGAATGTAGACATTTCTGTGCAGTTCCCATGGATGACTACAAAGATGATTTCTCAAAGCCCTACACACACACACACACACACACACACCACACACGGCAGTTGTACTTAAGAGGAGAGGAGGACAAGAAAGATGATTTCAAGATTAACTGCCTTATAACAACCCAGTCTTTATTTTGGTCAAAGAACCCCACAAGGACAGGGAAGTGCAGGCAATTAAAAATACAACAAAACCAAGAAAATAAATTTTTTGGAAAACTAGAAGTTATAAGATATCTGTAACAAGCAAAAGCCGCCGACCCCCCAAAAAAAGGGGAACAGGAGGGGTAGTAGCATTAGATGGCGATACGGGAAAGGGTTAGTATATAGAAGAGCTGTGGAATTTGTGGAGTTGAAGTCCACAGGCCTTAAGTTACCAAGTGTGGAAACCTCTTAACTAGATCCCCCTTAATTCTACTTTGTGGCCCAAGTCATGCGTAAGATGGATGGATCTTAAGGGTCGATGCTTGGAACCTGGCACAATATTGTACGTTGTAGGTAGGTTTGTATCTGAAAACAGCAGGGAGTTGTAGAATTGTCCAGTGTACACACTGGAGTATTCATGCCCTAAACAGGGGAAGGGAAGGGAAGGAGGGAGAGGTTGTCGCAAACATTATACTGCTTTCCAGCAATAGGCAGGAAGGAGTGGTGGCTCAGGGCAGCGAGGGGGCACCACCCATTTGGGGCTGCAGCACTCCCAGCTGGCTCCTAGGGAGATTTTCGTGAGGGTGAGACAAGTCCTGCAGATGGTGCTCTCTGGCGCATTGCTGGCATTGTGCTCAACAGAGAGCAGACAGCCCTCTCTTGCTCTGTGTCGCCTTCAAAATGGAAGACTCTGGCCAGCTCTCTCAGGCGCAGAGCCAGGTGCTTCTGCTCCAGAGGGTGCTCCCCTGGCACCTCCAAGCAGGCCTCGTACGCCCGCAGCGCTGCCTGCCTCTGCTCCTTCTTGTGGAGGAGGAAATCCCCCCAGTGCAGATAGAAAGACTGCTGGCATCTCTTGCTGGCGGTTGGCAGGACCTCCATCAGGCCCAGGTAGACCTCCTCCTCGTAAAGCTGGCTCTTTTCTCCGTACAACTTCGCGAGCTTCAGCCGGGAAAACACGGATTCGGGATTGGCTTCCAGAGAGCGTTTGAAGCACCCAATGGCTTCCTCCACGATCTCCGCTCGGTTCCCCTCGGATCCTCGATCTAAGAGATCCATGTAACACATGCCAAGGTCGTAGTGCAGGAGATAGTAATCACCGCAGAGGGCGATGGCCTTCTTCAGGATGGAAATGGCCTGGGAGGGAGAGTGGAACCTATAAAACTTGGCGGCCATTCTCAGCAGTTCCGGGTTGAGACTGTTCTGGATCACATCATCGGCAAGGTGCTGGGCTCTTTCGACATCTCCCACCCGGCGAGTCTGCGCCAAGTAGACTTTGGCTTCATAATTTTTGGGGTGGCCGCAGATCAGCCCTTCCAGCAACTTCTGGCTCTCTTCCTTTAACTTCTCATCGTAGGAATGTGTCCAGGAAGCGAAGGTGGAGAAGGCCAGGCCCTCCTGCAGCTCCACGCTTGGTCCCCGCAGCTCCAGGGCCTTCTGGAAGCACTCCAGGGCCAGCTGGCCATTCCGGAAGCCCATGGCAAAGAGGGACCAGCCCTTCTGGGCGTAGACCTCCGGGATCGGGGCCGAGTACGGCTCAGGGCTGGACAGGTCCCGACAGATCTGGGCCAAGTAGAGGTCCACCTTGTCATAATCGGTCAAGTGGTAATAGATCCAGGCGTAGTTCCCGTACACCAGCAGGATCTGGCGCGGGAAGATCCCCTGAGGCTCCTTCCTCAAGACCTCCTTGGCTTCCTGCAGGACGGCCAGGGCCTCTTTGGGGCTCCCCAGCAGGTGGAGCAGATAGGCCTTCAGGGCCAGGTAGGTGCCCCGGTTACGGAGGGGTCCGTGCTCCAGGCGGACAGCCAGAGTAAGCAGGGTGTGTCTGATGTTCATTTTGTCCTTGACCTCAAAGTCCCAGGTGAAGTGACACTCCAGGCGCTGGAGCTTCTCCTTCAGGGGTCTGCTGTGGGGAGGGGAGAAGACAAAAGTGGAGGAGGCCTCAGTAAGTGGCAAAGAACACCTGCCCTAGGAGTGTGTGTGTCTGTGTGTGTGGTGGGCTCAGATAATGTGTTGACCACAAACGCAGCTGTTCAGGCTGCCCAGAGCATAGGAACCTGGCCATGTCTGGCTACTCATGGGTAAGCAGACCCTACCACTCTGTGGAGCTTCGATTCTCTGAGGGGTAGAGGTGGTATTCAGCCAGTTCCGACCAGTTCTGGAGAACCAGTAGCAGAAATTATGAGTAGTTCAGAGAAACAGCAAGTACCACCTCTGGCTGGCCCTGCCCCTTCCTGCCCCACCCCTTCCAAGAGTCCCCGCATGCCCCATTTTGGCTCCCAGGAGGCTGCAAGGAGGCCCACTAGGCTCAAAATGGGGCACGGGTGTGCGGGTGGCACACACACCCCCATAGCCGGTTTCTGCTCCCAGCTGATTGGCTGGGTCTTCTTTTGTTGCCCTGCACAGGACAGAGCTGAAAAGCAGGTTGGTGGGGTAGGGAGGGAATGTGGGGGGGGGGGGGTTATCCTTGCCCTGCCACGCCCACAGAACCGGTAGTAAAAAAAGTTGAACCCCACCACTGGCGAGGGGCTCTTTGGATGGGAGGGCCCACTCTTTGGAGTCTTACCAAGAAGCTAGCTTCCAAGGAAGGGACCCTGTTTTAGCCTCCTGCCTGCAGGGAGAAGACCCATGGAAGAGGGTCTCTGCTCAGCCCCCTTAGGAGCTTCCCTGCCCCTCTTGGTGGTCTTTCTCTCATTCTTTCTCTTTCTCATGTTCTTTTGCTCGTTCTCCCATTCTTTCTCTCATTCTCTTTCATTCTCTCATTCCTTCTTTCTCTCATTCTCATTCTTTCTCTATTTCTCTCATTCCCTTTGTCTCATTCTTTCTCTTTCTCATGTTCTTTTGCTCATTCTCCCATTCTTTCTCATTTTCTCTTTCATTTTCTCATTCCTTCTTTCTCTCATTGTCATTCTTTATTTCTTTCATTCTGTCTCATTCTTTCTCTTTCTCATGTTCTTTTGTTCATTCTCTCATTCTTTCTCTCATTCTCTCTTTATCTCTCATTCTTTCTCTCATTCTCATTCTTTCACTAGTTCTCCCATTATCTCATTCTTTCTCATGTTCTTTTGCTCATTCTCCCATTCTTTCTCATTTTCTCTTTCATTCTCATTCCTTCTTTCTCTCATTGTCATTCTTTATTTCTTTCATTCTCTTTGTCTCATTTTTTCTTTTTCTCGTGTTCTTTTGCTCATTCTCCCATTCTTTCTCCATCTTTCTTTCTTATTTTCTCTTTATCTCTCTTTCACTTTTTCATCCTTTTTTTCTAATTCTCTCTACTGCTTTTTCGTTCTTTCTTTCTATTTCTCTCATTCTCATTGTTTCTCATGCTCTTTATCTCATTCTTTCTTTCTCTCATTTTCTTTTTCTCATTCTCTCTTTGTGTGTGGGTGTGTCCGTGTGGGTGGGTGTGTGTGTAAGGTGCAATCTTTGCACCTTGTGATCCTGAAAAATACATCAGGCGGGGCATCTGATGGGCACAAGGCAGCCGAAGTTGCCACTGGGGGGTGGGTGGGGGCTCTGACTCCTTGTGAACACCCAGGGACTCCTTAAAACACACACACACACACACAGAGGAACAGGTCTCCCAGGAGGGAGGAGAGGTTTGGGGGGGGGCAAAGTGGGGGCAATTGGGTTGTGTAATAATGGAGGACTGTCTTAAAGTCCCACCCTCTCCATTCTTGGGGACACTTCAGAGGGGTGGAAGGTCCCTCTGGTGGGCTCTGAGTCTGTGGGGGTGTCAGGCTGCCCAGTCCACAGCCATCTGGGCTGGGGGGGGGGATCTCAGCTTTGGGGGGGCACCCACAATTGCCGAGTCTCTTTTCATGGAGGGGAATCAGGAGGCAGATTCTGAGGCTTTGGGGGGTGGAGACTGCTGAGTTCCAGAGTCTCGCTCCCCCCCCCCCAGTCGAGGCAGACAGGAAGGTTGTTGGAGTGTCTGGGAGGGGAGGGGGTTGTGTGGCCCTCTGCTGGGGTGGGCTCCGTGGGAAGGATGCCAAGGCTGCCCAGGGTATGGGGGAGTCCCTCAGCTGGGCGCAGGACGCCTTTTAAAGGGTCTGCGGGGTAAGTTGTGGGGCAGGAGCGGCGCAGACTTTGCCTGTTCCAGAGTCCCGTTTGGGGGGGGGGGGCAACCGCAACGCTGTCTCTCCCCCACACCCCGTCTCCCTCCGGCTCCTTCGGGGCTGCAGAGGCAGGCAGGGGGATGGTTGAGGGGGTTTCGGGGCAAGAGGGGATCTGCCCATCCTGGAGCCACGCAGGGCGTCGCTCCGGCTCCTTCGGGGCTAGAAAGAGAGCCGGGTTGAGCCACCCCCCCACTCCCCCCCCCTGAAAGGCAGGGACCACAGGCTCTTGTTGCAGCAGCAGAACCGCACTGGGGACGGGGGGGGGCTCAGTACTTGATGGGGGGGGCAGAGATCTAGCAGCATCCCCGCCCCCGTTTTGCAAGGAGACCTTCCCCAAATCCAACGGGACCCTCGCCCTTTAGGGACCCTCAGCCGCCCCCCTCTGTTCCAAGGAGGGGGGGCTCAGCTCTCCCCCCCCCCCCAGCCACCACCACCCCCAAACTCCTACCTCATCCTCGCAGGCTGTTGGCGCTCCGGCTGCTTCTCTGGATGTGGTGGGGAAACGCGGAGAGACGGGCGGAGGCAGCGAAGGTTTCGTTTTCTGCAGGCGGCGTTTGAGAAATCGAAAGTGAAAGTAGCGGGAGAGGCTGGCTTTTTGTGGCTTTGTGTTGCTTTTGGCGCAGCCCGTCTCGTCTAAGGGCGACAAAGAGAAACCGTTTAGCCCGCCTGTTTCACGGGTGACCCGACCCTCTAGGAACCGCGCTCAGACGAACACCGCGCTCCGTGCGATCCTCACTTCGTTTGCGCCTGTTGTATGGGGCTAGGGGGGGGCGGGGGTTTACGGGGTCGTCACCCTCCTTCTCAGACCCTCCCCGTCCTTGGATGCCCGGAGAAGACCCGCATTCAGCTCTAAAGCCCCCTCCCCTTACTTGCTCTCTTCCTCCCTAGGGACCGCGGGAGGCGCGCAGAACACGCCCAGCGCTTCTCCCTGGCGATTTGATGCGGCGCGATGCGCGGATTCCCCTGCCGTCCGACGACGCGAGCCTGTGCGGGGAATCCAAATAATCCTTCGCTCCGGGAGCCAAGGGGGGAGCGGACGGGCCTCTCACTCCCGACGACCCTGAACCCCATCACCGCCCGCCCCCCCAAGTCCGGAAGAAAGTTTTGCTGGGCGTCGGGGCGCCGTCCGTGGGCGTCCTCAGGATCGCTCTTGCGCTGGTGGGAAGTTGCGGGGGGGGCACAGAAACGAGGCGGGGGGGGGAGGACCGATGTCCTCGATGCTTTGTGTAATTTTGCTCATTCTTTGTTTATTTTGGCAAACTTTCCCTGACTCGGCTCCTTAACGTCCCTACTAGAGGTTTACTCAGTCCCTTCTGGCACTGAGGATGTTCTCTAGTTGCGTAACTACTAAATGTCTCCAGGAAAACAAAGCACCCCCGTGCCCAGAGTCAGAAAGGTGGAATGAGCAGGGTGGAAATTTCATTTTAAAAAAACAACAATGAAGTAGAATAAAATATTGATTTTTCTCCCCCTACTAAAGACATTTCAGTTCAAATGCATTTACGTTGTAGCCACTTTCTCTAGCTAGCCCTCCATTTCTCCGTTGGCGGGTTTAAGAGAGGGCCCCCCCCCCCCAGGTGATTCGATCGCTCCGTCACCCATTCCCACAACCTGCCTTAACTAGGTAGCTAAAGGCGCAAAGACTGTTCGGAAGGAATAAGGCTGCCTTTAAAAACCAACGAGAGGGACGCGGCGGCTCAGGGGCTAAGACGCTGAGCTTGCCGATCAGAAAAGGCCGGCGGTTCGAATCCCTAGAGCCGCGTAACGGAGGGAGCTCCCGTGTCTTGTGCCAGCTTCTGCCAACCTAGCGGTTCGAAAGCGGGTAAAAGCTGCAAGTAGAGAAATAGGGACCCCCTTCCCTGGGAAGGGAGCAGCGTTCCGTTCGGGCGTTGAGTCATGCCGGCCACATGGCCACGGAGACGAAACGGACATGAACACCGGCCCCCTAGAGTCGGGAACGACTAGCACAGATGTGCGAGGGAACGGCTGCTCCTCTAGAAGTAGTCGGTGTTCCAACACTGGACAGCCATTGGTCTGGAATGGGAGAGGCGCTCCTGCTTGAGCAGGGGCTGGACTAGAAGACCTCCAAGGTCCCTTCCACTCTGTTATTCGGGGGGGGGGCGCCCTCTCGCGGCCGGAGCAAAGCACTTGGATCCTCGTGCAATGCATCAAATCCTCAGAGAGACAGACAGACAGACACACACACACACACACACACACACAAAGTGGGTGCGGGAGGGAAGGAGAAAGGAAACTAAATTCGGGCGCTTCTGATGAACAGGAGGTTTGGGAAGAGGGCTTCCTTCGGCGGAGAGGGTCCAAGGGGCACTATAAAGACCCCGCCCCGCCAAAAGTGCCCGGGTTCATACAACTGCAGCTTCTTCTCTCCCCCCCCCCCGCTCTTCTCTCTTCTCTCCCCCCCCCTCCCCGCCCGCGCACAAAAGACTCGCGGGAAACAAAACTCGCTCTAAGACGGGCGTCTCGTCCGAATGCCGTTTGCTGGACGGCTCCTTCGCTTGGGAAGCAGGCGGTGTCGAGGGATTCCCCCTGTCCATCTCCTCCCCGGCCCCCGCCCATCCAAGCTGGACTTCCCATGAGCGACGTCTCCCCCCCCCCCCCCCCGGCTTCGTTTCCCTCCAGCCTTCTTTCGTTTTCCATTTCTCCCGCAGGACCTCCCCCGACTTCCTCCCTTGCGCCCCAACTCCGGAGCGGGACGGTGCGGCAGGATGAGGTAGGGACCCCCGACCCCCAGGAACAGAGGGAGAATGGAGAGGGCCCCGCGGAACCCCGGGGGAACGTTCTCTCCCTGCAAAAGGGGAGTGGGGGCGGCCGCTGCTGCAACCAAGCCTCTGTCCCCCTCCCCATCAATTACCTGAGTCCCGTCCTCCCCCCCCCCGCGGTCCTGTTGCTGTTGCTGCCTTTCAGGGAGGCTGGGGGGGGCGCATCCTGGCTCTGCAGCGCTTTGGACGCCCGAAGGAGCCAGAACGATGCAGGGGCGGCCCCCAGCGAGAGTGGCAGCTCCCCATCTGCTCCACAACACCCCCCCCTCTCCAACAACCTCTGTGACTACCTCTACAGCCCTGAAGGGGCCTGAGCGGGGACCCTGGATGGGGGAGGTGGTGTTGTGGGTGTCGTTCCCCCCCCCCAGCAAGACCCCTGAACAGTCAAAGGAAAGCTCCCCTTTGGCCCCATAACACCCCCCCCCACCCACAGATGATGCAAAAGCTGTTCTGCTCCCGCAGAGGCTGCCCGGCCAGAGTATGTAAGCCTGTAAAGTCTGCTTACATATTAGGAAGATGCGTTCACCTCCAAGCCATTGGCTATCCTAGCTTTGTCAGGTATACCAGGGGGGAGATTAAGTGTTTTTTTATCAGGGCAACCTGGTCCACCCAATTATAGGACGGAGTGTCCTGCTTTCGCCTTTCAGCCCCAATCCAAGAGCCTTCGCAGGCAGCCTTGGTGGCACAGTGGTTAGAGTGCAGTACTGCAGGCTACTTGGGCTGACTGCTAGTTCAGCAGTTCAGCGGTTTCTAATCTCACCGGCTCAGGGTTGACTCAGCCTTCCATCCTTCTGAGGTGGGTGAAATGAGGACCCGGATTGTGGGGGTGATATGCTGACTCTGTAAACCGCTTAGAGAGGGTTGAAAGCCCTATGAAGCGGTATATGAGTTTATGAGTTTATTATTTATAGGCCGCCCTTTTCCCTGAGGGGACTCAGGGCGGCTTACAATTTATAGGTCTAACTATAAATGTCTATATATGTCTAACTGCTATTGCTATTGCTATTTTAGCGACAAACTATTTTTGTGTCAAGTTTATGTTTGTGTCCAACACCCACCCACCCCACAAACTTCGCAAAAGCTGTTCTGCTCCTGCTGAGGCTTCCCCCCCTCATCCCAGCTGGGGGACCAGCTCCCCATGGCCTGGGCAGCCCTGGCACCCCCTCAGAGCTCATCCTCAGCAAGAGGGCTCATCAACAACTCCAGTAACAATGGAGTCTTAAACTTATGTTTTACTGACCAAGAAGTAGAGAGAAGCTAGTACAGATCTATTTCAAGCTATGTAGCTCTCGTCAGCTAGCCATACCCTTCGGAGATTTGAACCCAGGTGAAGAAGGTATGGCTTGCTGATGAGAGCTTGAAATAGATCTATACTAGTCTCTCTTTATTTCTTGGTCGGTAAAACATAAACATAACACAAAAATAGTTTCTCGTGAAAGTGGCTGCCTGCGAAGGCTCCTAGATTAGGGCTGAAAGGAGGAAGCAGAAGTCCCATAATTCGGTGGACCAGGTTGCCCTGAAAAAAACTACTTAATGTCACCCCTGGTATAGCCGGCAAAGTTAGGAGAGCCAATGGCTTAGAGGTTAATACATCTTCCTAATATGTAAGCAGACTTGACAAGGTCCATATGCTCTGGGCAGCCTGAACAGCTGCGTTTGTGGACAACACATTATCTGAGCCCACCACACACACAGACACACGCAGACCCAGGGCAGGTGTTCTTTGCCACTTACTGAGGCCTCCTCCACTTTTGTCTTCTCCCCTCCCCACAGCAGACCCCTGAAGGAGAAGCTCCAGCGCCTGGAGTGTCACTTCACCTGGGACTTTCAGGTCAAGGACAAAATGAACATCAGACACAACCTGCTTACTCTGGCTGTCCGCCTGGAGCACGGCCCCCTCCGTAACCGGGCCACCTACCTGGCCCTGAAGGCCTATCTGCTCCACCTGGTGGGGAGCCCCAAAGAGGCCCTGGCCGTCCTGCAGGAAGCCAAGGAGATCTTGAGGAAGGAGCCTCAGGGGATCTTCCCACGCCAGATCCTGCTGGTGTACGGGAACTACGCCTGGATCTATTACCACTTGACCGATTATGACAAGGTGGACTTCTACTTGGCCCAGATCCGCCAGATCTGTCGGGACCTGTCCAGCCCTGAGCCGTACTCGGCCCCAATCCCGGAGGTCTACGCCCAGAAGGGCTGGTCCCTCTTTGCCATGGGCTTCCGGAATGGCCAGCTGGCCCTGGAGTGCTTCCAGAAGGCCCTGGAGCTGCGGGGACCAAGCGTGGAGCTGCAGGAAGGCCTGGCCTTCTCCACCTTCGCTTCCTGGACACACTCCTACGATGAGAAGTTAAAGGAAGAGAGCCAGAAGTTGCTGGAAGGGCTGATCTGCGGCCACCCCAAAAATTATGAAGCCAAAGTCTACTTGGCGCAGACTCGCCGGGTGGGAGATGTCGAAAGAGCCCAGCACCTTGCCGATGATGTGATCCAGAACAGTCTCAACCCGGAACTCTTGAGAAAGGCCGCCAAGTTGTATAAGTTCCACTCTCCCTCCCAGGCCATTTCCATCCTGAAGAAGGCCATCGCCTTCTGCGGTGATTACTATCTCCTGCACTACGACCTTGGCATGTGTTACATGGATCTCTTAGATCGAGAATCCGAGGGGAACCGAGCGGAGATCGTGGAGGAAGCCATTGGGTGCTTCAAACGCTCTCTGGAAGCCCATCCTGAATCCGTGTTTTCCCGGCTGAAGCTCGCGGAGTTGTACGGAGAAAAGAGCCAGCTTTACGAGGAAGAGGTCTACCTGGGCCTGATGGAGGACCTGCCAACCGCCAGCAAGAGATGCCAGCAGTCTTTCTATCTGCACTGGGGGGATTTCCTCCTCCACAAGAAGGAGCAGAGGCAGGCAGCGCTGCGGGCGTACGAGGCCTGCTTGGAGGTGCCAGGGGAGCACCCTGTGGAGCAGAAGCACCTGGCTCTGCGCCTGAGAGAGCTGGCCAGGGCCTTCCTTTGTGAAGGCGACAAGGAACAAGAGAGGGCTGTCCGCTGTCTGATGAGCAAAATGGCAGCAAAGCATCCAGGGGCACCTCGCTGATCTCACCCTCGCATGTGACCCTCCCCAGGAGCCGGCCGGGACTGTCCGGGTGCTTCAGCCCCATATGGGTGGTGCTCCCTGGCAACCCTGAGCCGCCCCTTCCTGGGACATTGCTGGAAAGCAGTATAACGTTTGTGTTAAACCCCCCCCCCCTCTCTTTCTCTTCCCTTCCCCTCTTTACTGCATGAATAATCCGGGGTGCACACGAGTGGTTGGGTGGCCTAGAGACTGTGAGTTCGATCCTAGGTGGAGGCAGATATTTCTCCCTCTGGGCGCGATGAGAATTTATCTGCCGAACAAAACTCCGCATTGGTGACAGGAAAGGAATCCGGCCATTAAAATACTCTGTTTGCTCCATTCAGATCCCACACCGCAAGGGATTATGGGGTCGTTAAAAGGAGATGATGATGAATCCAGTGTGCGCACCTGACAATTCTATAACTCCCAGTTGCTTGCAGATATAAACCTTGTAACCGGTGATGTAAAGTAGAATTTAGGAGGACCGAGTTCGTCAGATCGAGTGCTACTAATGCTTCATGCTCCCCTACAAGCCTCTGATGTTGCTACCCAGCCTTTTTGAGGCCTTTTTGTTTTTTTTAATGTATATCTTCAATTTTATATCCTGCAGCTTTTTATAATTTGGGTTACTTCAATAAACAAAATATACATTAGTATTGTTTTCTAAACTCTGGTTTATTTTCTATGCTCTTTTGTTGAGCGCATTCGGCCTACTGACCATAAGAAACTTGTAAAATGGATTTAAGGCAGTTGTGCCTCAGCTGTTGTGTCGGAATCTGGAAAATGAGAACGAGAAAGAAACAGAATGGAAGAGAATGAGCGCAAGAGAGAAAGAGAAAGAATGAAAAAGCAATAAAAAGAAAGAGAGAGAGAGAGAAAGAATGAGAGAAAATGAGAAAGAATGGGAGAATGAGCAAAAGACAATGAGAAAGAATGAGAGATAAAGAGAATGAGAGAAAGAAAGAATGTGAGAAAGAATGAGAAAGGATAAGAATGAGAGAAATAGAGAGAAAGAATGAAAAAGTAATAAAGAATGAGAGAGAAAGAATGAAAAAGGGAATGAGAGATAATGAGAAAGAAAAAATGAGATAAAGAGAATGAGAGAAAGAATGAAAAAGAATGGGAGAGAATGAGAAAAAGAAAGTGAAAGAAAGAATGAGAGAAAGAGTGAGAAAGGATAAGAATGAGGGAAATAGAGAAAGGAAGAATGAAAAAGTGATAAAGAATGAGAGAAAGAAAGAATGAAAAATGAGAGAATGAGAAAGAATGAGAGATAATGAGAAAGAATGAGATAAAGAGAATGAGAAAAAAAATGAAAGAAAGAATGAGAGAAAGAGTGAGAAAGGATAAGAATGAGGGAAATAGAGAAAGAAAGAATGAAAAAGTGATAAAGAATGAGAAATGAAAAATGAAAGATAATGAGAAAGAATGAGAGATAAAGAGAATGAGAGAAAGAATGAGAAAGAAAAAATGGGAGAGAATGAGAAAAAATGAAAAAGAATGGGAGAAAGAATGAGAAAGGATAAGAATGAGGGAAAGAAAGAATGAAAAAGTGATAAAGAATGAGAGAAAGAAAGAATGAAAAAGGGAATGAGATAATGAGAAAGAAAGAGATAAAGACAATGAGCAAAACAAAATGAGAAAGAAAGAAGGAGAGGAGAGATAAAGAGAATGAGAGAAATAGAGAAATAGAGAAAGAAAGAGAGAAAGAGAAAAAGAGAATGTGGGTGTGCGGAAGAGAAACCCGTACCTGTAACAGGAGTTGCTCTTCTCTCTCTCTCTCTCTCTCTCTTTCTCTCTCTCTCTCTCTCTCTCTCTCTGCGGAGGAGAAGCGTTGATGGCTCGTATATCAGGCAGCCCTTGAATAATTGAGGCCGGGAAGGGAGGGGGGGAGCCAGCTGAGAGATTCCTGTCCTATTTCTTCCCTGGGGGGGGAGCAGAGGAGCGCCCGTCTTGTCCCGTCCCCCAACCAAGAGTCTCCAAAGGTAGGAGTTGGGGAGGGGGCTCTTTTCCTTTCCTCCCCCAAACCAGGCAGGGAGGAACAGCCGATGGGAGGGGGAGATGCTGCCCTTTTGCTCCCCTCCCTTCTCCTTGATCCCTCTTGAATCCTCAGGGCTGTTCCTCCGTGCATCCTCTGAGCAACATTGGCCAATTCCCCTGCCTGCCCCCCCCAACTCCGGGCTGATGAGGGGCTCCCCGATTGCAGGGGTTTATGGGTGGAAGGGTCTCTCTCCCTGGTGGCCAAGCTCAGCAACCAACCAACCCCCCCCCCCGCCTCTGGAAAGTAACCAAGGTTAAGCCTAATCGGTATCAAGGGAGGTTGTGGGGCTGTGCAAAACCAGGAGGGGGAAGGGGAGCCTCAGAACTTTGCGGCTCTGGCCTTGGGAAAAATCCCCCCCCCCCAGGCCAGCCAGCATATTTTGAGAAGGTAGGACTTCAACTCCCAGAATTCCCCATCCAGAACGCTTTAAGAGGGGTGGGCTTCAACTCCCAGAATTCCCCAGCCATCAGGCTTTAAGAGGGGTGGGCTCCCAACTCCTAGAATTCCCCAGCCAGCAGGCTTTAAGGTGGATGGACTTCAACTCCCAGAATTCCCCATCCAGAACGCTTTAAGAGGGGTGGGCTCCCAACTCCTAGAATTCCCCAGCCAGCAGGCTTTAAGAGGGGTGGGCTTCAACTCCCAGAATTCCCCATCCAGAACACTTTAAGGTGGATGGACTTCAACTCCCAGAATTCCCCATCCAGAACGCTTTAAGAGGGGTGGGCTTCAACTCCCAGAATTCCCCATCCAGAACGCTTTAAGAGGGGTGGGCTTCAACTCCCAGAATTCCCCAGCCAGCAGGCTTTAAGGTGGATGGACTTCAACTCCCAGAATTCCCCATCCAGAAAGCTTTAAGGTGGATGGACTTCAACTCCCAGAATTCCCCAGCCAGTCATGCTGTGGTTGAGAAGCACTGTGTTAAGTCATCAAACTCCAACCTGCTCTGAGCAGGAAGCCCAGAGAAAGGCGCCAGCTTCCTCCAAGCCTGGGTTGAGGCATACCATCATCCCCAGCCAGCCTGGATGATGGTGTTTGTATTCTAGACTAATGAATGAGAGGGAAGTCCTGCCGTAATATCTCTTAATTGCCATCAAAGCTACTTCCTCCCCATTCTTTGAAGGAGAGAGTTGGTGGCCTTCAAGTCCTCGAGATGGATGCCAGACCGTCTCACCCAGAGACCCAGGGGCTTCTGGGCCACGGGGACCTCCAGCGTGGGGCCTTCCAGACGCCAGAAGAAAGGGCCCAGCTGCGAGCTGCCGTCTATCAGGTAGGAGATGTTTAAAGTTGACCCAAAACGGTTTTTAGAAACCATCTGGAGGAGGAAAAGTGATTTAAAAAATGGCTCATATTGGCTCAATGTGGATGAGATTTGATGGAATGAGGAGAAACATCTTGAGATGTTACATGGAATATATGCAAATTGAATAACAGACTTGGAACGGACCTTTGAGGTCCTCTAGCCCAACCCCCTGATCAAGCAGGAGACTAGTCCGGATGAAAAAGGACTAGGGTTGACATGATAGCATTCTTCCAATATCTCAGGGGTTGCTCCAAAGAAGAGGGAGTCAAATTATTCTCCAAGGCACCTGAGGGCAGAACAAGAAGCAATGGGTGGAAACTAATCAAGGAGAGAAGCAACCTGAAACTAAGGAGAAACTTCCTGACATTAAGGACAACTAACCAGTGGAAAACTTATCTCCAGAAATTGTGGGTGCTCCATCACTGGAGGTTTTAAGAAGAGACTTGACAGCCATTTATCCAGAATGGCATAGGGTCTCCCGCTTGAACAGGAGATTGGACTAGAAGACCTCCAAGGTCCCTTCCAACTCTGCTATTCTGTTATCCCCACCACCCCTAGCCGTCGTGGATGATGGGGCTCCAGAAAGTTGGACTTCTTGGATGCAAACTCAACGGTGGGTTGTCCAAGCAGAGGCAGGAGAACTTCAAGTGTCCTTCAGGGCAATAAATGCTGAGGTAGAAGGATGAAGGGGCTACTCACCCTTCTCTCTGAAGCAGTTCCTTACTCATCCTCTTGGAATTGGCTGCTCTGCTACGTGGGAAGGGGGAAGATCTGACCCATCTCCCTTCAGCACCTTCTCAATCACCCAGGTTTTTGGTGGACAACCTTGGGAGGGTTGTTGTGCCCACCGGCTGCTGAAGGACTTCTCAAGAGGACAACGAAGTTCTCCAGAGCAACAGGTGAGTTGGAGCCATGGGGGAGGGCAAGAGATGGTGGTAGAGACCTTCTCCTCTTAATGAAGGGCAGTCCTTGAAGAAGACCCAATTCTCAGGATGAAGATGCAAATCTGGACAGCCTCCTCACACTCACTTTCAGACCACCTAACTTTTGAGAAGTAGGAACAATTGACCTCCGTGGAGATTCTCAGTCCTCCAGGTCAGGGTTGTCCCCAAAGGTGCTTTTTGAAGAGGCAACTGGACTTCCTTGTTTTTTCTTTGGAAGACCTTTCGCTTCTCATCCATGAAGCTTCTTCAGTTCTGGTACAGAACAGGGTCAGTTGTTTTAACCGGTTCCACCACAAAACCGCGTTCGACTAAAGCGCGCTCGACGAAACCGCGTAGCTGACGTCATCACAGCGCGACGAAAAAAAGCACGCTGCGAACGCTAAAGCTAAAATTAACCCCTAAACCTAAACCTAACCCCCCTAAACCTAATCCTAAACCTAACCCTAAACCTAACCCTTAACCTAAACCTAACCCTAACCCTAACGCTTAACCTAACCCTAACCCTAACCCTAAACCTAAACCTAACCCTAACCCTAACCCTTAACCTAACCCTAAACCTAACCCTAACCCTAAACCTAAACCTAACCCTAACCCTAACCCTAAACCTAAACCTAACCCTTAACCTAACCCTAAACCTAACCCTTAACCTAGCCCTAAACCTAAACCTAACCCTTAACCTAACCCTAACCCTAAACCTAACCCTAACCCTAACCCTAAACCTAAACCTAAACCTAAACCTAAACCTAACCCTTAACCTAACCCTAAACCTAACCCTAACCCTTAAGCTAACCCTAAACCTAACCCTTAAGCTAACCCTAAACCTAACCCTTAACCTAACCCTAAACCTAACCCTAACGCTTAACCTAAACCTAACCCTAACCCTAACCCTAACTCTAACCCTAACCCTTAACCTAACCCTTAACCTAACCCTAACCCTAACCCTAACCCTAACCGTAACCCTAACCCTAACCCTAACCCTTAAGCTAACCCTAAACCTAACCCTAACCCTAAACCTAACCCTTAACCTAACCCTAAACCTAACCCTAACCCTTAAGCTAACCCTAAACCTAACCCTTAACCTAACCCTAAACCTAACCCTAACGCTTAACCTAAACCTAACCCTAACCCTTAAGCTAACCCTAAACCTAACCCTTACCTTAACGTGAATCGGCTTGCTTTCAAAGCGCTATTTAAAGCGCCCTTCTTTCTCCACGCTGGCTGTTGTCGCCCTGCTGATGACATTAGCGACGCGGTTTAATCGGGCGCGCTTTAGTGGAGCGCGGTTTTGTCGTGCCACGGTTTTAACCAGGTTAAGCAGGTCATTCTATGAGACCGTGGAAGAAAAATGAACCTACCCAACCGCTAGACACCGCTGTCCGTACCCCAAGGTTAACCAACTCATGGTTTACTGAATTAACTAAATTTTCCGAGACTGTCCAATACACTGAATCATGGATTAATCTTGGGAAATAGATTTGCACAGCACTGAAAGTTGGGTTACAGGGTGGTTTCACTGAAGAGGGGCAAAAATATTGTGGAAAACACAGGTGTGAAATTATGGGGGTCTCTTTGCTGAAGCTCACTGAGTGTTTCATCTTGTGAAGGCCATTGGTGCTACCATGGACAGCTCCTTCTCCGGGTGGGGGACCAGAGGTCAAAGGGCACAACCTCTGGAACTGGAGTTCAGGTGAGTCCCCCAAATGTAAGTAAAACCTGGGAGGTGCAAAAGATTTTCAGGAAAGTCTTGAAAGAATCCAAAAAGATAAGAGACCAAACCTGGTCTTCACACCATCAGTGACGGACTTGGGACCAAGAGGTTGTGGGAAGGAGGCCTGGGAGTCAAAAGGAAGGAAAGTGATTGCATTATAAGCCACCCAAAATCACTCTGGATGGTGAGATGAGTGTGTGAGTGAGAAAGGAAGGAAAGAGGAAGGAAGAAGGAAGAAAGAAAGAGAAGGAGGGAGGAGCAGGGAAGATGGGAGCGAGGGAGGAAGGAGAAGAAGAAGAAAACTGAAAAGAAGGGAGGGAAGGAAGGAAGGGGATTGAGATGGAAGGAAGGAAGGTAGGAAGGAAGGAAGGGAAAGAAAGAGAAAGGAAGGAAGGAGTGAGAAGGAATGAAGGAGAAAGAAAGAGAGAAAGAAATGGAAAGAAAAAGAATTGAAAGAAGGAAGAAGGAGATTGAGAAGGAAGGAAGGAAAGAAGAAGGAGTAAGAAGAAAGAGAAAGGAAGGGAGGGAGGAATAGGGAAGGTGGGAGGGAGGGTGGAGGGAGGGAGGAATAGGAAGAATAAGAAAGCTGGAAAGAAGGGAGGGAAGGAAGGGGATTGAGAAGGAATGAAGGAGAAAGAAAAAAGAAAAAATTAAAAGAAGGAAGGAAAGGAGGAGATCGAGAAGGAAGGAAGGAAAGTAGGAAGGAAGGAAAAGAAAGAGGAAGGGAGGGAAGGAAGGGGATTGAGAAGGAAGGAAAGAGAAAGAGAGAGAAAGGAAAAATTAAAAGAAGGAAGGAAAGAAGGAGATTGGGAAGCAAGGAAGGAAAGTAGGAAGGAAGGAAAAGAAAGAAAGGAAGGAAGGAGTGAGAAGGAATGAAGGAGAAAGAAAGAGAGAAAGAAATGGAAAGAAAAAGAATTGAAAGAAGGAAGGAGAGAAGGAGAGAAGGAGATTGAGAAGGAAGGAAGGAAAGAAGAAGGAAGAAAAAGAAAGAAAGGGAGGGAGGAACAGGGAAGATGGGAGGGAGGGAGGAAGGAGAGAGGAATAGGTTGAAGAAGAAAGCTGGAAAGAAGGGAGGGAAGGAAGGGGATTTAGAAGTAATGAAGGAGAAAGAAAGAAAGAAAGAAAGAAAGAAGGAAAGAAAGAAAGAAAAAATAAAAGGAAGGAAAGGAGGAGATTGAGAAGGAAGGAAAGTAGGAAGGAAGGAAAAGAAAGAGGAAGAAAGGAAGGAAAGGAGAGAGAGAGAATAAATTCAAGCGCCAGATGTGCTCCAGACGAATGAGTCCTATCAAAATGCCACAATTAAGAACCATTTGGGAGCACAGAAAATGCTGAAGGCCACAGAGGGCCCCTCCCTGTTCCTAGGAGGCCCCACTGCTCGCACTTTCCTCCATGTTGTAAGTAAGTCAGAGCTCAAGTAGAGGAGCCCCTCTCCAGAGAGCAGGAAGCTGGTGCAGGTGACGGAGGACCTTCTCTTCCACAGGTGGGGCTCCGGGGCCCTGGGCCCTTCCCCTCTGCCGCCGGAGGAGGCTTCGGAAGTGCTGGCAGCGCTGGAGCGGAAGCACCGGGCCCTTCAACGGAAGCTCTGTGGGGAGATGCTGAGAGGGCATTTGGGTGAGAAGAGGGATCCTAGGACACAGGAATCCCACCTGGGAGATTGGTGGCCCAGAGGAGGCTGCTAGATGAAGGGAGAAGACCAGACAAATAGGAAGAAGATCCCAAAGGGGCTTTTTCAGGAGGCAACTGGACTTCCTTTGTTGTTGTTTTTTCTTGAAGACATTTCGCTGCTCATCCAAGAAGCTTCCTCGGTTCTAACTGAATGTCTAAGGAGATTCTCCGTCGTCCAGGTCAGGGTTGTCCCCAAAGGTGCTTTTTCAAGAGGCAACTGGATTGCCTTGTTTTTCTTTAAAGATATTTCGCCTCTCATCCAAGAAGCTTCTTCAGCTGCTGCTGCTGCTCCTCCTCCTCTTCTTCTTTTTCTCCTCCTCCTTCTCCTCCTCCTCTTCCTCCTTCTCTCTTCATCCTCATCTTCATCTTCTTCTCCTTCTCCTCCTGCTTCTTCTTCTCCTCCTCCTCCTCCTTCTCCTGCTTCTCCTCCTCCTCCTTCTCTCTTCATCTTCATCTTCATCTGCTTCTTCTTCTCTTTCTCCTCCTCCTCCTCCTTGTCCTTCTTCTCCTGCTTCTCCTCCTCCTTCTCTCTTCATCATCTTCTTCTTCTTCTTCTTCTCTTTCTTCTTCTTCTCCTGCTTCTCCTGCTTCTCCTCCTCCTTCTCTCTTCATCTTCTTCTTCTTCTTCTTCTTCTTCTTCTTCTCTTTCTTCTTCTTCTCCTGCTTCTCCTGCTTCTCCTCCTCCTTCTCTCTTCATCTTCTCCTTCTGCTTCTGCTTCTTCTTCTGCTGCGTCTTTTTCTTCTTCTCCTTGTCCTTCTTCTCCTGCTTCTCCTCCTCCTTCTCTCTTCATCTTCCATCTGCTTCTTCTTCTGCTGCTTCTTCTTCTCCTTCTTCTTCTTCTTCTTCCTCTTCTCAGAGCTGAAGAAACTTCTTGGTTGAGAAGCGAAACATCTTCAAAGAAAAACCAGAAAGTCCAGTTGCCTCTCAAAAAATGACGATGTCTGATTGAATGGTGGAGAATGTACATTCCTTGCAGTCTTCGGGTCATTAGTAGTCTCTCTGAGAGTCATGGAGGCTACGTGGAGGTTTACCTGTGTCATCAGGATCACACCGGAGTAGTGAAAATGGGTGTGAAGCCTTCTTGGAACTTCTGAAAGGAGCGTGTTATAGACTGGAGGTGTTGTATTCCTGGCTCTCTGTTGAGGGGGGGCTGTTCAGTTGAAGGCTCCATACCCATCTTCTTCTTCTTCTTCCTCTCGCAGGACATCAGTTATGGACATCCCTGGCCGACCACACGAAGGAGGAGAAACTCCTGGAGATGATGGCGCTGGTGGAGTTGGCTTTGCCCCACGGGAGCCTTTTGCCCCTGTCCAGTCTCCCAGGGGCTGGACACCAGATCAGGTACGGCAGTGTTTCTCAACCTTGTCAACTTGAAGATGTCTGGACTTCAAGTCCCAGAATTCCCCAGCCAGCGAATGCTGGCTGGGGAATTCTGGGAGTTGAAGTCCGGACATCTTCAAGTTGACAAGGTTGAGAAACACTGTCCTAACCACTGCTGGGGAATTCTGGGAGTTGAAGTCCGGACATCTTCAAGTTGACAAGGTTGAGAAACACTGTCCTAACCACTGCTGGGGAATTCTGGGAGTTGAAGTCCGGACATCTTCAAGTTGACAAGGTTGAGAAACACTGTCCTAACCACTGCTGGGGAATTCTGGGAGTTGAAGTCCGGACATCTTCAAGTTGCCAAGGTTGAGAAACACTGAGGTACGGCCACAGACGTCCTGTGAAGAAGATTAGTGGAGAAGGTGACCAAGACAGTGGCGGTATCTTCAGATATCTTTTTTTTTTTAATTCAAGGTTTTTTTTTTATTTTTTAATGCAAATTATACACATTACAGGTCTTTTCTTTTACATCCTCTCATTTAAATAATCCCGGAGTCCTTCGGGATTGGGCGGCATATAAATTTTGATAATAAATAATAAATAAATAGTCCATTTTACGTGATAGTTTCGTTTTCACTTTCAGCCAAGTTATTCTCTTCCATTATTTTCCATCTTCATACTTATTTTTTCTTAATAAAAAAAAAATTCAATTGCCCCTTCCAAGTTACCCCTAATTTTTTATTTCTTATTTTCTCCTTTGGTATATTTTGCTATAAAAAAAAAACATATATCCTCTAATGTAGTTTAAACATAGAGAGTATTACAATGTTTTTCTACTATGAACAATATACTATAATTTATTTATTTCTTAATTAGTTACGTAACAATAACAATCTTACCACTATTCTCTTTAGTCTATTAATGTAACTCTTTCCCCCTTTTCTTCCTCTTTTAACCAATTTCTCTTGTGCTCTCAAAAATTCCATTTTTAATTCTTTTTCTTCTTCTCCCCAACCTTTTCTTTTTCCCGTTTTTGTGGTTAATGTATCTTTTTAATTATTTCTTCGTCTCGCGGTGTTTCTTCATTTTTCCAGGATTGCGCAAACACAATTCTCGCTGCTTCTCAAAACCCGCAATATTAAATACATACTTTTCTTATCCAGTTTACCAGGCATCATACCCAATAAAAATAATTCAGGTTTAAAATTTACATGCTTTCCTATCCTCCTTTCTAGCCTTTCGTGTATATTTTTTTCCCCATTTTTTTCCCCGCTTCACCACACTTCCACCACAGATGACAGTATGTGCCGTTTTTTTAATTACATTTCCAACATTTGCTAGACATGTTTTTAAACGTTTTAGCTAACCTGGCTGGTGGTAAGTGCCATCATAATTGTGAATTCTTTATATAGATAGATAGATAGATAGATAGATAGATAGATAGATAGATAGATAGATAGATAGAGAAAGTTTTTATTTTCCATTTTCATAGCATATAATCACATGTATACTATTACATAGTCAATATCATGTTGTATTATTAAGTAATTACATCAATTCATCTTACCATCAACTACCAAAGGGAGAAAAAAAACAGTTATTGGCTCTTCTGCTCTCCATACACCATATTTATATCTTATCCGACACTTTCTTCCACCTCTCTCCTCCCCCTCTCTACCTCCTTTCTTCCCTCCATCATCCTTTTCTACTCTACTTCCCCTTCCTTTCTCCTTCTTCTCTCTCCCCTTACCACTCCTCCTTATACACCTCATCTTCCCCCCCTCACCCTCTCTCCTGTCCCTCTCTTCCTATCTTTCTTCTCTCCTCTGCTTCCCACTCTTCTACATCCTGTCTTCTCTCCATCATTTCCTACTCTACTTCCCCTTCCTTTTTCCTTCTCCTCTCTCCCCTTTCCACTCCTCCTTATACACCTCCTCTTCCCCCTTTACCTTCTCTGCTATCCCTCTCTCCCTATCTTTCTTCTCTCCTCTGCTTCCCACACTTCTACATCCTGTCTTCCCTCCATCATTTTCTACTCTATTTCCCCTTCCTTTCTCCTTCTCCTCTCTCCTCTTTCCACTCCTCCTTATACACCTCATCTTCCCCCCTTACCCTCTCTCCTGTCCCTCTCTTCCTATCTTTCTTCTCTCCTCTGCTTCCCACTCTTCCTCTCATTCAATTGGTGTATTTCAGCTTCTGAGCAAAATCCCTTTTGTGTTGATGGTATTTATAATTCCATTTCAATATACTTAAAAAAAGAAAAAATAGCAGTATACATGTACAATCACCCAACACCCCTCCTCCAACTTAGTAAACTCCGCTCCCTTCCCCCCCAACCCCCCAACCTTTCCCCCACCCTGACTTCCCAGAACCAATACAAGGTATAAATCTTTACCAAAAACAGTTTAAAATATACTTAAAGAGAAAGTAGAGAGTTAATAACGTCTTTGAATTGAGCTTAGCTCCCCCTTGCTAGGCTAACTATAAACAATTTTTATCATTTCTGATTCTTAATTGTGAATTCTTGATCTTCTTCCTCAACAGCTCCGGGGTTGGCTCAGGTGTGGGGCAGTTTTGCCACTCAGCCGCGGGCCCCACAGGAGGAGAGGCTCTCCGGCACCTGCGGCAGAAGAAACAGGGAGAGCTGGCTGCTCTCCTGGCCCAGCCCCGTCTTCTGGAATCCAGGTGCGTCTGAGATCCCCTTGTACGTCAGAACCATCCCAGGGTCTTCCTCATAGTCAGACACCAGATTAGGCATCATGGATAGTCCTTGACTTACAACCGTTCAATTCGTGATCCTTCGAAGTGATGACACTGCTGGAAAAAAGGGACTTACGGCCGTTTTTCACACTTACGACCATTTCCACATCTCCGTGGCCACGTGATTTGCATTTGGATGCTTGACAAGGGGTTCATAGATCCTTTTTTTCCAGAACCATTGTAACTTCAAACAGTCACTAAATGAACTGTCGTGAGTGATATATGTATAACCTGTTCTGACCGAGGCTTCCCGAGAGCATGAAGCAAACTCCTGGTCCTGACAAAAAATCCGTTTTATTAATTTGCTGTGAATTCTGCTCCTTCACATCCAGCAAAGTCTTTCAAGGGAGGATTTACAGTCACAGACCTTATCTGGCTTGGAGAGCTGCCAGGCTGAGATCTGCAGAACTTGGCCAGGAGTTTCGGAGAGTCACGAACCAATGAAGCGAACTGATTGTTTCCTGCAAACTCCACTCCCCTTTTGCTCCTCTTTTATTCCCTCTGGGAGGGGCCATTCACCGTCCACCTGTGGCCTTACTCCCAAGTCGACCCTTGTTCTTTAGGTCTGGTGGCTCTGCGCATGCGCCCACTGGGAAGAGGCTCCAGCTGTTCTTCTGCCTCACTGATGTCTGCCTCCGAAGGCAGCTGATAACTGTCGGACGGCCCTGTCCCCCTCTCTGCCTCCGACACAGAGCCCTCATCAGAGCCCTCCCCAGACTCCAGGACTGGCCCATCTTCCTCCCCAACCCTCCTCACTGTCTGACTCTGTTGCCAGCTCTTTCTGGCTGCTGGAGGGCCACAACAATACCAAGAGCTTCTGCACCGGAGACCAATTCCTTGTGTGTCTAATTCCATTTGGCCAAATAAAGGATGCTGATTCTAATTCTGTCTGATTTCTCTCCTGGTGGCAGGGACCCAGATTTCTGGCGCCAGCTGTTCCGCCTGCATGCTGAAGCTGAGCTGGTGGAGAAGGAAGCGACTTTGCGGGGTGCCCTTCTCGCCCTGGAGCTCTTGACGGGGGAGCGGTGAGTCTTCCCACCCTTCAAAATGCAAAATATAAACTCTAAAATGTTACATAGACCTATGACCAGATCACAGGGGAAGTTTACGGGAGCTGCGACGGAATCCTGAAACCGATTTAATCTTGACCTGGTTTTTGTGGTAGAGGCAGTCCTGAACGTACGATCACAATTGGGACCAGAGCTTCCCTCGCTAAGGAAGGTGGTTATTAAGTGAGTCACCCCTGACGTTGGGACCTTTTTATCAAAGGGTCGTTGAGCAGATTGAGAGTGGTTGAGTGAATCAGCGCAGTCGTTAAGCAAACCCAGCTTCCCCCATTGACTTGGCTTGTTGGAAGTTTGCAATTATTAGAAAGAAAGGTAGAGAGAGGGGGAGGGAAGAAACAGAGAGAGAGAGAAAGAAAAGAAAAGAAAGAGAAGGGAGGGAGGAAGGAAGGAAAGAGAAAAGGAAAGAAAAAGAAAGAAAGGGAGGGAGGGAGGAAAGAGGAAGGAAGGAAAGAGAGGGAAGGAAGGAGGGAGAGAGGAAAGAGAAAGAAAGAGAAAGAAAGGAAGGAAGGAAGGAAGGAAGGAAGGAAGGAAGGAAGGAAAAGGGAAGGAAGAAAGGCAGGAAGGAAAGAGAAAAGGAAAGAAAAAGAAAAGGAGGGAGAGAGGAAAGAGAAAGAAAGAAAGGAAAGAAAGAAAAGGGAGGGAAGGGAGGGAGGGAGGAAGGAAAGAGAAAAGGAAAGAAAAAGAAAGGGAGGGAGAGAGAGAGGAAAGAGGAAGGAAGGAAGGAAAGAGAGGGAAGGAAGGAGGGAGAGAGGAAAGAGAAAGGAAGGAAGGAAGGAAGAAAAGAAAAGGGAGGGAAGGAAGGCAGGAAGGAAAGAGAAAAGGAAAGAAAGCTCCCAAGTGACCCTTAGAAGGCTGTGACTGTCGTAACTACGAGGACCCGACAGTTCTAAATCAAGGCCTACCAGCCCCAGGCCGCAAAAGCCCCCTGGAAGGTGTGATTGTGAGGTTGTGCCCTCTGGGAACTGTCCAAGATGTTGCCCCCTCGGCAAGCAGGCCTGGCGCCTGATTCCTGGGGGTCCCGTGCCTTGCAGGTTTTGGGACTCGCAGCCGAGCGCCCCCGAGGCTTCCCACCGGCAGCTGGCCGAGCTGCGCCTGGCAGCACACCGGAAGGCAGGACTGGCAGGGCAGCCACAGGCCAGGATGGTGCCCAGAAGGCCAACGAAGGTATTTTTCTTTGCTTTTTCTTTTTCTTGGTTTAAATACAGACATAAATTTAATTCATTCAATTTGAACAATCTACTGGTGACGGAGAGGTTAAAGTGCACTATTGCAGGCTGACTCTGCCCACAGCCAGGAGTTCGGTCCTGACGGGGTTCAGCCTTCCGTCCTTCCGAGGTGGGTCAAATGAGGACCCAGATTGTTGGGGGCACAAGAGGCTGACTCTGTAAACGGCTTAGAGGGGGCTGCAAAAGACCTGTGAAGTGGTATATAAGTCTAAGGGCTATTGCTAAGTGGGAAGGAAGGAAGGAAGGAAGGAAGGAAGGAAGGAAGGAAGGAAGGAAGGAAGGAAGGAAGGAAGAAAGAAAAGAAAGAAAGATGATAGATAGATAGATAGATAGATAGATGATGATGATAGATAGATGATAGATAGATGATAGATAGATAGATAGATAGATAGATAGATAGATAGATAGATAGATAGATAGATAGATAGATAGGATGCATAGACAGACAGACAGATAACAGATACATAGTTAGACAGATGAATAGAGATAGATAGACAGATGATAGATAGATAGATAGATAGATAGATAGATAGATAGATAGATAGATAGATAGATAGATAGGATAGATAGATAGATGATAGATAGATAGATAGATAGATAGATAGATAGATAGATAGATAGATAGATAGATAGATAGAAAGATAGATAGTTCGTTCAGTTCAGTTCAGTTCAGTTTATTATATTTATATGCTACCCTTTTCCCCCGAAGGGGACTCAGATAGATGATAGATAGATAGATAGATAGATAGATAGATAGATAGATAGATAGATAGATAGATAGATAGATAGATAGATGATAGACAGACAGACAGACAGACAGATGATGACACAGTGGTAAGAATGCAATATTGCAAACTCTGCTAACATCCCCATTCTATCCTATTTTATTCTGTTCTATTCTACATTCTACTCTATTCTATTTTCTATTCTATTCTATTTTCTGTTCTATTGTATTCTACATTCTGTTCTGTTCTCTATTCTATTCTATTCTATTATCTTCATCAGCAGGAGGTGAATAGACAGAGACTATTTGGTGAGAGGGGCTAAGATGGTATCAGCGGCAGCTAGAAATGGGTGGCAGAATAGAAAAATCAATGAACAGAGCTGGAAGGGACCTTGGAGGTCTTCTAGTCCAACCCCCTGCTCAAGCAGGAGCCCCTACAATTTCCAAGCGAATTGCTATCCACTTTCTTCTTAAAAAACCTCCAGTGATGGAGCACCCACAACTTCTGGAGGCAAGTTGTTCCACTGATCAATTGTGAAACCCACCTCATCTGTCTCTTCCTCCAAAGCAGGTGGTGCTGGACCAACTTCTGCTCCACCAGGAGAGGGACCGAAGTTCTCTCATCACGTCCTTGATGGTCCCAGTTGAACCAAAGGCTGCCCAGGGACCAGCCCCTCCGGGCGCAGAGCCAGCCCACCTGGGAGAAGGTAGTGGACTCTCGTAAGCGGAGAGGGAAGTACTCAAGGTCACCATTAGTAAACCTCCAATTATCTCCCCGTTCTTCTGCCGTGACTCTCCTCAACAAAGAGCGATTGAAGAAAAAGAAACTTTTCAGTGGCCAAAGGGATGTTGGTGAAGCCTACGGAGAACCGAGGGCTTTTTGGTTGCCCCCAATTGGTACACATTCCTTTGAGGTGCCTATCTTACTCCCCGGCTCCCCACTCCTCCTCCGAGAACTTCTTCCCTTCACAAACTGATAATGGGGCACAGCGTGGGCTGCTTTGGACATGGGGCCAAGGGCCACAAGCGGTCGTTCAACAGGGCGAGGGCCTGTCTAAGGGAGAAAAAGGCCAATGTAGGATTAGGTGGCCATCTCTCAAAGCTCTCGCAGACCGCCAGGGAGGAATGAAAGAATAGTAGAATAACAGTAACAGTATAACAATAACAGAATAATAGAATAACAATGAGAGAATAACAAAAAGCAGACTAATATTAACAGGCCAACAATGAGAGAATAAGAAAATAACAGAATAATAATAGCAGAATAATAGAATAATATAACAGAATAATAGAATAACAATAACAGAATAATAACATAACAGAATAATAGAATAATAATAGCAGAATAATAGAATAATAACATAACATAATAATAGAATAACAATAGCAGAATAATAGAATAACAATGAGAGAATAAGAAAATTACAGAATAACAGAATAACAAAATAACAGAATAGAATAACTATAACAGAATAATAGAATAACAATGAGAGAATAACAAAAAGCAGACTAATATTAACAGGCCAACAATGAGAGAATAAGAAAATAACAGAATAACAATAGCAGAATAATAGAATAACAATAACAGAATAATATAATAATAACATCAGAATAATAGAATATCAATAGCAGAATAATATAATAATAAAATAACAGAATAGAATATCAATAGCAGAATAATATAATAACATAACAGAATAATAGAATAACAATAGCAGAATAATATAATAATAAAATAACAATAATAGAATAACAATAGCAGAATAATAGAATAACAATAACAATAACAGAATAAGAAAATAACAGAATAACAGAATAACAATAGCAGATTAATAGAATAACAATAATAGAATAACAAAATAAAAGAATAATAGAATAACAATATCAGAATAATAGAATAATAACAGAATAATAATAACAAAAAGCAAAATAACAATACTGTAAAGGAATAGGAAAATATCAGAATAACAATAACAGAATAATAGAATAATAAAATAACAGAATAATAGAATAACAGTAGCAGAATAATAGAAAAACAAAAACAGAATAATAGAATAACAAAAAGCAGAATAACAATACTGTAATGGAATAGAGAAATATCAGAATAAGAATAACAGAATAGCAAAATAATAAAATAACCACGTAGCAAAATAAGAGAATAACAATAAGGGAATAACAAGATATTCTTGTTAACAAGAATAACAAGATTGCTGAAAGGGACCTCCCTGCTTGCCGCTCTCCCGTGCCAGGCTTGGGGCTCCTCAAACCTCATGAATGATGGATGGACATCCGTCTGGAGAGGAGCCCCACCCCCACCTGCAGACCCTTTCCAGATCCGGACCTCCCCTCACCTGGCCATGACCTTCTTCTCTCCCGCAGGACGTCATGGGGCAGAGGCCTCTCTCGGGGCACAGGAACCCACCTCCCTGGCACCGAGCCTGGCCCAGGAACCGCTGCCAACCGAGGCTGGCCCAGGACCTTCCTGGTGGGATGGTGCTGTCTCCAGGCTGGTGGCCCTCCAGCAGGAGCAGCAGGAGGAGCTGAGATGGACCATTGAGAAGCTGGCCGAAGCCCCCGGCAGAAGGGTGAGGCACCAGAGATGCCACATCTTTCCCCGGTCAAGATTTTAAGTGCCCCGTCCAAAAAATCTCATGCAAGCAACTTTTCCGAGGTGGCACAGTGGTTAAATGCAGCACTGCAGGCTACTTCAGCTGACTGCAGTTCTGCAGTTCGGCTGTTCAAATCTCACCGGCTCAGGGTTGACTCAGCCTTCCGTCCTTCCGAAGTGGGTGAAATGAGGACCCGGATTGTTGTTGGGGGCGATATGCTGACTCTGTAAACCGCTTAGAGAGGGCTGAAAGCCCCATGAAGCGGTATATAAGTCTAACTGCTATTGCTAACTGCTATTCTGCTGAGATCCCTTCAGCTGCAGGGACTGGAGATTGTCTTATCCCATCAGGTTTTGGAGGTCAGGTGCCTCTTCCCCAGAGCCCAGAGTAATCACCTGGTTATTTGCAAAAATAATAAAGGCAGGATGCGAGTAAATGGATATGCATCCATTAAGGGGTCTCTGTCTGGCCCAGGCAGTTGTCTCTTGGTACCAATAGCAGTTAGACTTATATACTGCTTCATAGAGCTTCCAGCCCTCTCTAAGCGGTTTACAGAGTCAGCAAATCGCCCCCAACAACAATCTGGGTCCTCATTTCACCCACCTCAGAAGGATGGAAGGCTGAGTCGACCATGAGCCGGTGAGATTTGAACCACTGAACTGCAGAACTGCAGTCAGCTGAAGTAGCCTGCAGTGCTGCATTTAACCACTGCGCCACCTCGGCTCACCTTGGTGGGGTGTCCTTGGTGCTCCCTGAGAATTTGGGGGTTATATATATATTCCCAACTAGGGAATATAAGAGGAGGAGGAGGGGAAAGGGAAGGGGATAGAGGAGGATAGAGAGGGTGGAGGAGGTTGAAAAGGAGAAGGGATGGGGGAGGAGGAGGAGGACTGTGGGGGCCTTGGTTCTCTCTGAGCATGGAGGCTTTCTTGCAGATGTTTCATGACCCAACTAGGGAACATCATCAGTGCTAGAAGGGAGTGAGGGTTGCAGGGAGGAGAGGAGGAGGAGGAGGATTGCGGGAGCCTTGGTGTTCTCTGAGCTTGGTGGTTTTCTTGGAGACATTTCATGACCAAAGTAGTTAACATCATCAGTGCTAGAAGGGAGTGGGGTTTGAGAGGGAGGAGGAGGAGGGGGAGGAGGAGGAGGAGGAGGAGGGGAGAAGAAGAAGAAGAAGAAGAAGAAGAAGAAGAAGAAGAAGAAGAAGAAGAAGAAGAAGAAGAAGAAGAAGAAGAAGTAGTAGTGATAGATGATGATGGTCCTTGGTGTTCTCTGAGCTTGGAGGCTTTCTTGCAGACGTTTCATGACCCAACTAGGGAACATCATCAGTGCTAGAAGGGAGTGGGGTTTGCAGAGAGGAGGAGGAGATGAGGGAAGAGGGGGAGCACCATGGGATCCTTAGTGTTGAGTTGGTTGTTTTCTTGCAGACATTTTATGACCCAATGATAGGTCGGTAACATCATCCCTGCTAGAAGGGAGCGGGGTTTGCGTAGAGGTGAAGGAGGAGGAGGAAGAGGAGGAGGAGGAGAAAGAAGAAGAGGAGGAAGAGGAGGAGGAGGAGGAAGAGGAGAACAGTGGAGTCCTTGGTGCTCTCTGAGGTTCATTGTTTTCTTGGAGACATTTTATGACCCAGCTAGGTAACATCATCAGTGCTAGAAGGGAGCAGGGTTTGCGTAGAGGTGGAGGAGGAGGAGGAGGAGGAGGAGGAGGAGGAGGAGGAGGAGGAGGAGGAGGAGGAGGAGGAGGAGGAGGAGGAGAACAGTGGAGTCCTTGGTGCTCTCTGAGGTTCATTGTTTTCTTGCAGACGTTTCATGACCCAGCTAGGGAACGTCATCAGCGCCCCATAGAAATTGCTCTATAGAAACAGGAAAGATGAAACTTGGGGATTTATCTATTTATTTATATATTCAGTTTCTGTAGCTGCCCAACTCAACTAGGAGACTCTGGGCAGCTTGCAATGCTAGAATTATGAAGCACTTCAATCACTTGGCAAAAGCATCGTAAAAATAATAAGAACATCCACAAAATAAATACGTCCATTTATAGAATCCCTGTGTTTCTTTTCCAGGAGACTTTGGTGATGGATCGAAAGGCCTTTTCTCCTCAGAGGGAGACCCCAGACTCCAGGGCCTCCTCCATGAAGTCCATGCTGCAGAGAACGTTCTCAGAGGCTTCCCAAGAAGTGAACAAGTGTGGAGTCCAGAAGCATTTCTGGACTTCCTGGGAAAGGTTTCCACTCCAGGAGGAACTGGAGTCACAACAGGAAGGCCCAGGACTCTCTCCACAGAGCAGGTTAGACGAACCTGGTCTTCAACAAAGGACCAACATCAGAGGAGAAGACCTCAGGTTCCAAGACACTGTACAGATGGATGCTAATGTACTTCAGGCTGAAAGACAACCACAGGAGAAGTCACATTGGCTTCAGGGACCATCAACATCACCTCAAGTTCTTAAGGGATTCCAAGAAGATCCAAATGTTCAAGATGTGAAGGATTTGCAGGAAAAGAAACATCTGGAAACCCCATCTAGGAAGGGAGAAGGTAACCAGAAGCTGGTTGGTCCTGGACATCTTCAGTTCTCCCAAAAGCAAAATGAACACCAGAGAGATCCAGAAGTTCTCAGTCTCCCAAAGGAGATATCTCATGACCCTCAAAATATTCCAGAGCTCTCTGATGAGAAGGAATCTGAAGCTACCCATAAAGGAGGAATTGATGGTCTTCAGACCACATCTAGGCAACAGGACATTGTTGAATGTACAGAAACTCTACGAAGGATGGAAGAGATTTCCCAACCTTGGAAACCTTGTGGACACCAAGGAGAGAAAGATCTAGAGATCTCCCAGGCTTTAGTAACTCCTGACATGGACCAGACTCTTCCTGAGAAAAAGGAGGGTAATACTCAGGAAGGAAGTTCTCAAGATGGTCCATTCCATGGACTGAATGTAAATAATCCTCAGAGAGAGGCACTAAGGAGGTCAAAATCTTTGGGGTGCTTAGAAGTTGTAACACCATGGAGTATGCTGTTCCAAGGATCAAGCGATCCAAAAACTTCTCTCCAACTGTTACCAGAGAATCTGCAGAGAAGTCAGATGGGAAATGTACATTCCCAACCAAGTCCAAGTAGCCTCCAGAGTGAAACAGAAGTTGTCCAAACAGATGCTGAGATGGTCACCACAGAACCCCCCATTTCTCTTCAAGGGAAGGAAGAACCTCAGAAAGAGGTGGACTCACAAGATGGCGGGAATGAAAAAACATTCCACACCCAAGGCACACAAGTGCCTCAGCCCCAGGACTGGGAGGAACTTGACTTGGTCAGCAACCTCCAGGAAGGATCACCAGTTCTTCATGTTGCAGAAATGAAGAGGTCTTCAGAAGATGTTTGTCATCAGGAAGAGAAGGTCCTAGAATCCTCTCGTCATGGGCCTCCTCTCAAGAAATCAAACTCACCTGAACCTCAAGAGCTATTGCGGACAAAGGTCAATGAATCTGGTGGTTCTTCAAAGATTCCACTAGAAAGAAGATACCTTCAAGATCCTCAACACCTGGAATGGGAAAAAGTGAAAAGCCAGAAGATTTCAGAAAGAGAAGTTTTGAAGTTACCTGATACGGTAGAGGTTCTCCAGCACCCAAACATTCCAACATGCAAAGAAGATGTTATTGAGATACCAGGACTGTTGCCCAAAATATCCGAGGCCCCAAAGCTGAAAGAGATGTTGGATTTTCAGAAGCAAGAAGCTCCATCGAAGGAGATACAATCGTCCCACCCTCGAGCACAAAATCAGATGGACCCAGATCCTCTTCCTGCTCAGGAGCTTCAAATGGATCTGAGCAGATCACAAGGCTTCCGGCCACGTGATGAAAAGGAACCAGAGTTCCAAATTGGTTTGGCAAGGAAAGGAAACTCCCCACAGTTGGACGAGAGATCAAGATTGCAAGATGTGGGTCAATCAGAAGAGCTTCATATCTCAGGAGCGTTGGAAGGAATTGATGGAGAAGTTCTCCAGCCCCAGAAAGCCCAGTTGGATTGTCCAATTCTTACCTTGAGCGAATCCCTGAAACTTCAGCCCCAGAAGTTGGATTCAGAAAGCCAAGGAGAACTTTCTGTGACCCAAGATTTCAGAAGTTTGGAAAGTCCACCTCTTCTGTGGAGTATCTTGTGGCAGAAGGCAAAGTCGTTTGAACAAATGAAACCATGTCTTCTTCTAGGCCCACAACTAGGACAAGCTGCAATCCAGAGAATGACTAAGAAGGAAAAGCCCATCCTTCAACTTCCCAAGGAAACTAAGGGACCATTGATGGTTCAACGGGAAGAAGGATCAGTGGTGGAAATGGAACACCAAAAACTCCAGAAGTCCAACATCCTTGATCTCCAGGATTTGAAGCAACAGGAAGTGATGCCACAGACCCAAACAGAAAAGGTTGTCCTAGCAGAAAAATGTGTACAAACTGAGCCTCAGCAATTTCAGCAACAAGGAGAGGTTCTTCTAGAAATAACAGGAGGACAAGTAAATCTTGGAGAGAAACGTCCAGGAGAAACGGGGGAGATGGAGATTCCTTCATCCCATGAAGCTCCACAGAGCAAGCTTCAAAAGCTTCAGAGAGAAGAGATTTCACAGAGGGAGCTAGAATTGCTGGAGCATTCAGGATCCTTCCTAAAGGAAGATCTAAGCGGGACACAGCCCTCCACAATAGAAGTTCTAGAAAAAATCCAGATTCAAGAGAATGTGTTGCAAAAAGAGATATTTGTCCAGGAACACAGAAGTCCTGATTCTCCTCCTCTTCTCTGGGGGGTCATGGGCCTGAAGTCAAAGTCTTTTGAGTTGAGGACATCATGTGACATAGAAGCTCAGGAGCCAAAGGACTCGGCGATGGCTCCATTGTGGAGAAGAGCCGACGTGGAACTAGAATCTTCTACACTTCAAAAGTGTAAAGGTCTTGATGTCACTTCTTCTCAAGACCTCCAGAAAGTTGAGTCTCCTCCAGATACATCCAAGATGGGAACCTTTCAGAGTGGGGGGATCCTACCTGCATATCCTCAAGAGTCAAGGTCCCCAAAAGTAAATAATTCAAAAATTCCTCCGCCTGAAGAAGCTGGGCCCAGGACGATCATCTCTCCTTCCCCGAGTGAAAGAGAAGTCTTAATGGGTCAAGAAATAAGAGAGATGGGGTCGTCTCCAATTGGGACAACTTCACAAGAAAAGCCAGAGTCTTCTGAAACATCACAAGTTGTGGAACTGACAAAGGATCCAGAACTAGAAGATCAACAGCAGAACCTTTGCAAAACGAAGTGTCTGGAAACACGTCTTCATCCTGAAGAAAGTAGAAGTTTTGAATCTTCTCCTTTATTGGAAAGAGCCTTAGGAATAAGGGCAAAATCATTTGAGCTCACCAAGTCACAGGCTTTTCGGATGAGCTCCTCAGAGGCCACCTCACCAAGATCCCAGCAGGAGCTCCAAGCTTCTCACGCAGAGGAGAGCTCAAAGTTAGGGAAGATCCCACCATCGGAAGAGCTACAGATGGAACCAGAATCCCAAGGAACCCAGATGCATGGAGCACCACAGGTGTGTCACCCAACAGATCTGGGGGACCAGGTGGTGACTCAAATCCAGGTTGGGAAGTCTGTTTATACCCAGACTCCGGATTCCGTTTCAATGCAGCGTCTGCTGGAAGAGTCAAAGGAAATTCAGACCCTGGAGCTTCAAGAGCTGAGAGATCTAGAAGTTCCACAAGCCCAGAGTGACAAAATTCTGGAAGAACTGGAGAAACTAGGAAATGTGAAGCCACATGGAAAGAACTTTGGTGCCTTAACATCTCAGCCAGCTCCAGAAAGAAAAGCGGAGTATCTTCAGCATCCAAAACGCTGTAGTCCAGAGACACCTCCTCTTCTGTGGTGGGTTTTGGAGTTAGCTCACTATGGAATGTTATATAATGTTTCTCCTCAACCTCAGGAGCCCAGTTCTTATGTCCCAGGGACACAAAGACAAGAAGGACCACAGAGTGAGCCAGAGGCACAACATCCAAGAAGTCAAATTGTGTCTTTGGCTGAGAAACTGCAGAAACTAGAGGTTCCTCAACCACAGAAGGACTCCTTCCAAGTTGAAGGAAGCAGGAGAACAGATCTTCAGTCCCAGGAGTGCAAAGACGCAGAACCTTTCCAGCCTCATGAAATTGTTGCTCAAGTAGGGACCACTAGTCCTGGGCTTTCAGTCTCAGAAGCATCTCAAGACCAGGAGAAAGCAAAATCGTGTCAAGGTCCCAAGAGAAGTCCTCAGGACCTTGAGGTCCATCTGTTGAAGGAGAGAGAACCTGTCTCAGTTGAGGAATCTTCAGAAGGAGATGTTCAGAGTAGAGAAGGATCCTCGGTGACGCAAAAGATTCTTATTCCCATGAAGCCCAAGGATTCGGAGTGTCTGGTACAGGAAGAGATGTCCAAGCTATGTGATTCATTTAAAGTAATTCATTTGCTTGACCATCAAACTCTGGATACACTTGGGAAGGGGGACTCCCCAGACCCCTCACTCTCATCTGCACAATTCCAGAAGTTGAAAACAGATGGAGAACACCATGGCCTTCTAAGTGGATCCCAGGTTCTTCACCCAAAGGAACCAGCATATGGTGAGCTATTGAAGGGAGTCAAGCAGGAAGACTTCCCAATTCTTGACCCTTCTGAGGAGCACAGTAAGATCAACGTTGACCCGCCCTTGGAAAAAGCACTGGGGAAATCAAAGTCTTTTGACTTAGGGGAGCTTCAAATTTTGAAGAAGACTCAGGAAGCACCATCTTTTCAAACTCAGACAACTGAAGTCTTGAAGACTCAGGAAGACCTTCCAAAGAAGCACCAGAAGAAGACAGATTCTCAGACCATTTCATTTCAAGCAAAGGATCACCAGGACACCCCACAACCACTGCAGTCCCATGAATCGGCTTCTGAAAGCCCTTCCGTTCTCCAGAATTCATTGACGCAATCATCAGAAGTTCTTGAGATGAACCCATGTTCCTTGAATAGCCCGGAACTCCAAGAAGTGCTTCAACCCCAGAGCTCCAAACTCCAAAGGACCACAAACTCCAAGATGCTTTGCTTACAGGGACACCATGAAGCCGAGAACTGTGAACTTGGGGTAGAAGACAGTCACCTTGAAATGCAAGGAATCCTGCAAAGGTCTCCTCACTCCTTCCTTGTCCAAGATACCTTATACCCTCTGGCAGATACGTTCAGGAAATCAAAATCATTGGAATTGCCCAAAGCAAACATTGTCCTGCTTCAGGGCTTGAAAAGACCAGACATTTCCCCATCTCAAGAAAATGTGAAGGAACATCCTCAGATCCTTGATCATCAAACCTCATCACAGGTGATGAACACCTCTTTGCAGGAGAAAAAGAGTAGATGTCCTCCACAAAAGGACTCACAATCTCAGCAAGAACCTGGCCAAAATAAGCCAGCTACCTTAAATGCCGAGGATGACCAGACCCAGCAGCTCCAAAGACAGGAAAGAATGGAAGTTCTTCCTTCTCCAGGAGTTCCTCAGGAATGCGTCTTTTTGCAGATCCAGGAGAACCTGCAAAGCAATCCAGAGTATTTTGGATGCGGACATTTAGCCCATCCAGAGGTTCTTCAACCCGAAAAACGCTCAGCGACACCAGAAACTCTTAAACTTGAGAAACATGTGGAATCCATAACTCAGTTGTCCTTAGTGTCTACAGAGAAAGGAGGTCAATCAGTCTGGTGGCCCCTGGGAAGATCAAAGTCTCTTGACCTTAGAGAACATCAAGTCCCAGATCTAAAGTCACTTCTGGGAGAGTTGGATTGTTCTAAACCCTGGAAGATGCCTTCAGCCGATCTGTCTCAACCACAAAGAAATCTCCTAGATGAACAATGGAAATGCAGGGCTCCATTGGTCGACTTCAAAACTCAACCACTTGAGGTTGTTATTTCAAAAGCTAAGATTGGCCAACAGGAAGAGAAGCGTTGTGCCAACCAGAAAACAGAGCACATGGATCTGGAAGCTCAAAAGTCCCAAGAGCTACTGACTCATGAGAATGAAATCATGACTTTCCAGAAACTGGAGGATATCCAGATGTCCTGTTCCAAGGAATACAGAGAATTGGAAGCTCCTCAACTTCAGGTTACTTCCCAGAGTTTGAAGGAGCCTCTTTGTACCGACCAGCATGTGCAGACAGATTCCAAATCTCAAGGACTAAGAAAGCCACCGCATCATAATCACCAGGAAGAAAGAAACCTACAAAGTCCTCTTCTTCTCAGGAACCTGCTGAGGAAGTCCGAGACATTTGGATATGAGGAACTTGCAAGTAGAGTTGATCCTCAGCTCCAGGATGTCCAAAGGGAAGAAGAACCCGGGCAACGGCCCAGCTTGCATGTCGAGAGGCAGCTGCTGTGGAGATTTGAGGGATCAAAGCCACAAATAATCCAGGAGATAAGTAAGCCTGAAGTTCTTCAACATCAGGAGATGGCAAACGTTGAAAGCGTTGGGGAATCTACAGGACAACCCAACTGCCCGAGGGAAGCTCCCAAAATAGAGATGGAGTCCATAAAATCCAAGATATCTCTACATGCGAACCAGGAAGCTCCTCGGGAACAAGAAGATACACAACATATAGTCCCACAGGACAGTGTACCCCACGTTGTTCCACCTTGTGACATTCCACAGTTTGGTATTACATTTCTCCAGGAGCTAGGGAGGTTGCACACTGAATTGAGTACCCTCAGACCATCACAGGAACTAAAGCATTTGAAGGCCATTTGTCCCCGAGGTGCTAAAGATTCCAGCCAACCACAGCAGCAAATACCAGCGGAACCCCAAATAAATTCAGGTTCTCAAGTTCCTGAGCACCAGAAGTGGAGCGCAGCATCATCTCCGCAGCCACCACGATCACCAGGAGATTTCTCCGAAGCTTCTAAGATGCAGCAGGAGTCTCTTCAATCTCCACAGAGCCAAGGACCTGACCAGATGTCAGGAGTGAAAAGGGAGTTGGTGAGGAACATGGGGTCACCAACACAGAAAGCACCACAGAAGGTTCAACGGCAAGAAGACTTGTCAAAGAAATCAATTATGGTGTCTGGGATAATAGATCCTCCTTCCCTTCAGTCCTTGGAAAATGTGGAAGCAAAAAGCTTGGATCTTCAGGAGTTCCTTAATCTTGAAGGCAAGGTGAGAGAGAAAGAACCAATGGTCACAGAGCCAGAAGTGGACTATCCCTCAAATATGCAAGAACCTTTACTGGCAAAATCCAAATCTCTTGAGTCATTATCAAGGAACCAGGAGTTCCAGCATGAGAGAACAAAAATGGTAGGAGGTCTGCCTTCCTTGGACAGAGAGATGGCCACTGAATGTAGACCTATTTCCCAAGGAGCATTAAACGTCCAAGCAGAAGCCATTTCTGCCCAAAGCCAGGGATTTCCCACAAAACGGGACAACGGGAGCATTCTTTTAGTTCAGAATCAGAAGAGAGAAATGACCCAGCAAGCCGACCAACATTTTCAGGAGAAGCATGAGAGGTTGAAGCTCCAAGAAAGAAGGAAACTGAAATCGTGGAAGGGCCAGGAATTGGAGTCCCTTCAGCTTCAATGGACGGAGGAGAACCAAGCTTTTCCGCAATGGAGAAAGGCAGGAGCTCTTCTGGCTGAAGGAACTCAACCCAAGAATCATTCGACCCGCGAGAAGGGCCTTCTCAACCTGGCAGAACCTGAGCCTGGAGATGGGAGCAGAAGACTGGAGAGATTCTGGGAGCAGAGGACCACAGAGACCACAGCTATGACTTTGCTCTCTCCCTCCAGCCCTGGAAAACCCAGCGAGATGATATGGGAGCCCACCACCCTCAACATGGACATTTGCAGAGAAACCTCTTTCGACGCAGTCCAGCTTTCTTTGCCATCTTGGGTAAGAAGATCTATCATTTAGCCTAGATGAATTAAACCAGGACAGATGTGGGGATAACTCTATTTCAACTTTAAATTTTAACGTTAAAGAGTTAAGGCGGTCTATGGTGATAAACTGGAGAGGAGGACAGAGAAGGTAACAAAATTCTTTGTCCATAAGTTGACCAGAAACTTCTCTATCTAACAGGAGCAGGTGTTTCTCCTCTGTAGATTGACCAGGTTGGGATTCTGACGTTATCTGAAGACATGTGTTGGCCTGCCCTTAAGCTGAGATGTCCACCAGTGACTCCTGCCAAAAGCCAGGCCTTGAGATTGGTGGCATTCATGTGCACAAGAGACAGGGTCTTCTGAACTGGTGGCACTGTGTCTTTGGAGACAACAGACCGATATGATATTGCCACCCACGTCACCTACAAATGTAGGCCTTCCATATCTTTAAGAAAACCTTTAATTGATAACTATGTCAACGTTTCCTCATCTAAAGTTTTCAGGCACGTTAAGCTGCCATTCTCACCGTAGTTGGTGTAGCCCAACTTTTAGAAAAAGCTGGATGGAGGACCTCAGAAGTATCTTCTGGCTTTCTGCTCTGTGAAATTCCATCCGGCTGTCTATTGTTTTGGCTGTTGCTTCAAGGAGGAATTGAAATCATTTCAGACGTTTGAAATAAATCAAAGAGTTGATCAACATTGAACAGGAGGAGTGACATCTATTAGATAGATAGATAGATAGATAGATAGATAGATAGATAGATAGATAGATAGATAGATAGATAGATAGATAGATAGATGATAGATAGATAGATAGATAGATTAGATAGATTAGATATAGATATAGATATAGATATAGATATAGATATAGATATAGATATAGATATAGATATAGATATAGATATAGATATAGATATAGATATAGATATAGATATAGATATAGATATAGATATAGATATAGATATAGATATAGATATAGATATATGGTTTTATTACAGAAAAAGCACAAAAAAAGAGAATCATCTTTCATTACATCTTGTAGAAAGCGTATCCATTGGTCCCAAGTATACGCTTCCACAATCACATGTATTCCATTCGGTTTGAATTGTATATTTTAAAATGGTATATATTTTACTATCACCATACCACCATTTTCATTTAATTTAAGATTTTAAGAACACAGCCACCTGCTGGCATTCCCCCCCACCACAGTCTCAAATCAATCTGCCATATCTTTACATCTTTATAACATATTCTTTAAACAAATCAATTAATAGGATACCTAACATTTCCTCTCCCTAACATTTATTTATTATTATTATAGTTAACTAGAGGTTATTTACTATTTTTCTCACCTCTCCTCTCGACAGGCACAAAAAAGCTTTACCTTTATAACCATCTCTAAACAACAATCTATTAGTGACATCTGTTGAGGTTCTCCAGATGATGGTTTCTCCTCAGAGGTCCCGTTTCTCTACATGGGACCAAATCTGGAAGATTTGTTTTGGTGTCTTCAGAACAAGGGCAGACATAAAATGATAATAGATATTTATTTATTTATTGCTAGGAGGGAAGATATTGAAATGAATGAATTGTGGGTAAAGTCCTCCTTGGCTTCTTCAAACGCCGATGAAGCTCTCCTGGTCAGAAGAGATAGAATGACTACCTCCCACCCTACCCATCCAATGACCAGTCTTGAGGGTTCCTGTCTACTTAGGTTTATTTTTTCTTCTTCTCAGGAGGGCAGTGTCCACATAAGGGTCACCTGTCCTGGGGACCCTCCATCCTTGGAGAAGTCAACTGATCCAGCCCTGCGAGGTGAACCCCACCAGAAGGCCACCAGCAGCTTTCGTGGGGAAGGAGTGGATGGACAGGTAAGTGGCCACGTTCTTGGGCTTCTCATTCACGGGGTTGACGATTGTCTAATATTTTCCGGAGTTTCCGCTGCCTGGTTCATTGGAGAGGTTGGGAAGGAACATCTGAAGGACCGGTCCAACCATCCAACAGGTAGTCCTCGACTTACAACAGTTCATTTAGTGAGCTTTCAATGTTACAACTGCACTGGAAATAGTGACATGACTGTTTTCTCACACTTATGACCAATAAGAGCCAAGGTGGCGCAGTGGTTAAATGCAGCACTGCAGGCTACTGCTAGATCAGCAGGTCAGCGGTTCAAATCCCACCGGCTCAGGGTTGACTCAGCCTTCCATCCTTCCGAGGTGGGTAAAATGAGGACCCAGATTGTTGGGGGCAATATGCTGACTCTCTGTAAACCGCTTAGAGAGGCCTGAAAGGCCTATGAAGCGGTATATAAGTCTACTGCTATTGCTATTGCTATTGTGCCATGATCACATGATCCAAATTCAGATGCTTGGAAACTCCTAGCTGCATTACTAAAATGTTACTCAAAGACACTCTTACATACAGTACTAAAAACATTACTCAGAGAAACTCCTACTTACAATACTAAAAACATTACTCAGAGAAACTCCTAGCTAGTACTAAAAATGTTACTCAAAGACACTCCTACTTACAGTACTAAAAACATTACTCAGAGAAACTCCTACTTACAGTACTAAAAACATTACTCAGAGAAACTCCTAGCTACAGTACTAAAAATGTTACTCAAAGACACTCCTACTTACAGTACTAAAAACATTACTCAAAGACACTCCTACTTACAGTACTAAAAACATTACTCAAAGACACTCCTACTTACAGTACTAAAAACGCTACTCAGAGAAACTCCTAGCTACAGTACTAAAAACGTTACTCAGAGAAACTCCTAGCTACAGTACTAAAAACGTTACTCAAAGAAACTCCTAGCTATAGTACTAAAAACGTTACTCAGAGAAACTCCTAGCTACAGTACTAAAAACGTTACTCAAAGAAACTCCTAGCTATAGTACTAAAAACATTACTCAGAGAAACTCCGACCTAGTACTAAAACTTTACTCAAAGACACTCCTAGCTAGTATTAAAACATTACTCAAAGACACTCCTACTTACAGTACTAAAAACGCTACTCAGAGAAGCCCCCCTCCCCTCTGGTGCTGCCATTGTTGCTCGGTCCTTCTCGGTCTCACCTGCCTCCTCCTGACCTACCTTTCCTTCCCCCACCAGCCTCTGCTCCCCCCTCACCCGCCCAGTCGGGAGAAGGCCTTCATCTGGCTCTCCCCCCGGGACAAAAAGGAAGCTTTGCAGCGACTGGCGGAAACGCAGGCCCAGGGCGAACGGCGGCACCGGCGGGACAAGGAGCGGCAGGCTTTGAGGGTGAGCATCCTCTGGTGCCCCCCCCATCCCTCTTGGACCTGGGAGAAGCAGCCCCCTCTTTCCTGGGAACGGGGGTGCCTCCCGCTGACCCATTTCACAGAATCCTGGAGCTGGAAGTCCAACCCCTTGCCCAAGGCAGGAGATCTTAAACGTGTCCATTGTTGGAGTGCCCACGGCTTCTGTAGGCAAGCCAGGTTCCATCAGTTGCCCCCCAAGAATACTATTACACCCCTAAAACTTGCCGAAAGCAACGTGAAGGAAAAGATCTCCCCCCACCTTAAGTTCCAGGAACGACTCTCCATAGCAAAGCGTCGGAGGTCCGAGGAGAAACTTCTGGGAGATGATCCGGCAGATGGATGGCCCTGGGCATCACCAACCTCCGAAGGCCAGGTATGGATTTCCCCCATGGGATCAAACTAAAAACTAACTCCTGGGGGAGAAGGGAGGAAGAGAATCCAAGGTCCTTCAGAACTTTCCAGAAGACTTCATCGCATGGAGTTTGCTCAATGTGTTTGGGTCAGGGATGTGTGGTATTGTTGAGTGGTGCGGTGGCCTAGAGGTGGAGCTCAAGAGGCCGTGAGTTCGAGCCCAGCTAGAGGCAGATATTTCTCTCCCTGGGCACGATAAGTGTATATCTGCCGAACTAAACTCCTCATTGGCGACAGGAAAGGCATCTGGCCAGTAAAACAGCTCCATTCTGTTGCCCAGATTCCATCCCGCCAGGGATTGTGGGGTCCTTAAAAGATGATGATTGGTGTGATATTGGTAGCATACCTGTTCTGACTCCCCCTCGTCCCACACCAAAACACTCCAAGCCAAAGATACTTTACGGAATTTATTCACAGACAGACAGGTCCTTGGCAGCAAACCAGCACAGATAAGCCGTGGCAGCAATCCAGCCTGCCAAGCTCACAATAATGTTCTCCAACATTAGTTAATGCGTTGACTTCTGAAAAAGGGGCGTGTGCACAAGCCGTCCTTTTATAGTCTGGAGAGGAGCCTAATTGCCACCAGCTGAGTGCAATTACCTCCTGTACTTGCGCAACTGTTCCTGATGCCTATTAGCTCTTCGATGGCGTGCATCCAGGAACAACTCACTGCTGACCTCAGGATCACTCCCCCTTGTCTCCTCCCCACTGGTCCAAGGCTCAGGCACCTCCTGGTGGCCAACCAGCCTCTCTGCGCCCTGCTCGGAGTCGGAACCCAGCCCAGGGTCCTCCACATCCTCCAGAGCCGACTCATAGGGCCCCTCGCTGTCGGAATCTGGTGGCAGCTCCAACGGCTCCTGCTGGGCCACAACACATACCTAAGAAATCATTTAATTACCAGTAGAAGGGCATCTTTGAGAGCTCAGGTTTAGATTTTGAGGCACTTGGTGGTTTTCTTGGAGACATTTCAGGACCTAACTAGGTAACATCATCAGTGCTACTCTGTTTCCCTGAAAATAAGGCCTCCCCGAAAATACTGCAACACAGCAGCTGCCATGAGGTGACCACGCTCCCCACCTCCTGCACCTCGCAAATAATAAGACCTCCCCGAAAATAAGACCAAACACTTATTTAGAGGGGCAAAAGAAAGTAAGACCCTGCCTTATTTTGGGGGGGGGGAAACACGGCAGAAGGGAGAGAGATTTGTGAAGAAGAGGAAGGGGGATTGTGGTGGCCTTGGGGCTCTCTCTGAGCTGGGTGCTTTTCTTGGAGATGTTTCATGACCCAACTACCTAACATCATCAGTGCTACAAGAGAAAGGGGTTTGTGGGAAGAAGTAAACGGGGGGCGGTGGGGCTCTTGGTGCTCTCTCAGCTTGGTTGTTTCGTGACCTTTGGGAATTCCAGACCCCAAAACACTCCCCATGGCAAATCCATAAGCCTCTTCCACAAACAGAGCAAGCCTTCGCTCCAGATCTCTACATATCAACTGGAACAGATTGTGCAGCCGCGCGAGCGATTGTGGGTGTACCTCGATACACCCACGTTACACCTATCCTCCGCGAGCTGCACTGGCTACCGATCGGTCTCCGGATACGCTTCAAGGTGCTAGTTATCACTTATAAAGCCCTTCATGGTATTGGACCTGGGTACTTGAGAGACCGCCTGATGCCAATTACCTCCCAAAGACCCATTAGATCGCACAGGGTCGGCCTCCTCTGGGTCCCATCTACCACACAATGCCATCTGGCTACCACCCGGGGGGAGGGCCTTCTCTGTGGCAGCTCCGGCCCTTTGGAACGAACTCCCCGCCGAGATTCGGACCCTCGCCTCTCTCCCGGCCTTCCGAAAAGCCGTTAAAACCTGGCTGTGTCGGCAGGCCTGGGGTTGATGAGTTCCCTTCCCCTCTCGACAGGTGTGGTTGTTGGTTATTTTTAAAATACTTGTCTTGTTTCTGTATGTTCCCTTTCCCGTTTGAGTTGTTCGCCGCCCTGAGTCCCTGCAGGGAATAGGGCGGCATATAAATAAAACAAAACTTCAAAACTTCAAACTTCAAACAGATTAAAATTTCCCACGCCTTTACGCACTGATTTTCAGCCCCACCATGGAGCGGGAGGCCTCTTCCCTAGAGAGGCCTATTCTTTTGCATCCAGGGGTGTCCAGCTGTGACCAACCCTTGGACTTTCCCTTCTGGCAGGATGAAGCTGGCCAGAAAATGGCTGTGAAGACCCGCCTGCAAAAGATTAAGAGAGAACGGACCTACGTCCTGCAGTCTCAGAGGGAGAGGTAGGCGTGTGTGGTGTTACGACCGGGGCGGCGAAACTATGGCACAAGTGCTCAAAGTAGCACGGGGAGCCATGTGGTCTGACACGCATGGCATCACCCAATCCTCTTCTGGGTTTCTGGTGCGCATGCGCATGGGACATTCAGCCGGGCTTCGTGCATGTGGCAGTGCTGGAAACCAGAAGAGCTGCTCTTCCATTTTCCAGCATGAGCATGTACCCCGGCCAGCTGATCGGCGTATGCACATGCGCACCAGAAACCAGAACAGGGACGTGCAGTCACTAGAGGCAGGGGAGGCGTGGCCTCACCAGTCATGAGGAAAAGGAAAGAATTTTAAAGAATTTTTGTAAAATAATTAAAGCCAAGGTAGTTGCTACCAGATTCTAAGTCACAGTGACTTGGAACAGTGCTTAGTGTTAACTATAGGAGGAGGCCAGAGAACTAGGGGCCTCTTTTGCATAAGGAATTTTTCGCCTTTTGAGAGTTAAGCAAGGGTTAAAAAGCGAAGAATTCCTTATGCAAAGGAGGCACGTGGTTCTCTCGCCTCCTGTAGAGGGCATTTTTAGAGGCTTTTTAGAGTTCTCTGGGAGCAACTAGCTCAGTCTGACTCAGAGCTCTGGCCTTTCCTGAGGGCAGAGTTGAAATCCTCTCTGAAACAGCTGGAAAAGGTCCGTGTGTGGGGAAGGGGGAGGAATTCAAAACGTTTGATTGCATGCAGAACCCACGTTGCCTTTACACACACACACACACACATACACACACACACACAGCTGAATAAAAGTATATAAGCCCAGCTTCACTGAAAAGGCATTGTTCGTTATGGGGGGAAATGTTTGGTACTCATTGTTTTTGGTACTCATTACGCCTCTCGGAGTCAATTAATGATGAGTACTGAGGTACTACTGTCTATATAAAAAGTACCATATTTTTTGGACTATAAGATGCACCGGTGTATAAGACGCACCAAGGTTTCGAAGAGGTAAGTAAGAAAAAAAAAGTGTTTGTCTTCCCCAGCACCCAGGAGCCCTCTGCAGGCTTCAGCAGGGTTGGGGTAAGGCAAAAATGCCCCCCATTTTTCACCAAAAGGGGGGGCATTTTTCCCTTCCCCCAGCCCTGCTGAAACCTGCAGAATGCTCCTGTGGGATGGGGGAAGGCAAAAACGCCTCTGTTTTTGCAAAAAACAGCCCATTTTTTGCCCTTTTTTAAAAAATTGGGATCGGGGCTGGGACTTTGGGAGGCAAAAATGACTGTATTCGTTATATAAGACCCCCCCCCCCCAAATTTCCACACTCTTTCAGGGGGGAAAAGGTGTGTCTTATACTTCGAAAAATAGGAAAAGTGAGATGGAACTTTCCGGATGGCTGCTGTATTCTGGTGTCTTCAATCCCCCTGGCTGCCCCATCTCTTTCTCTTTCTCTCCCCCACAGGAACACCCTGAAGTTCAAGCAGCTCCTGGACCCACTGGTGGCCCCCAGGGAGGAGAAGCCCACGCAGAGAAAGGCAGGGGAGCTTCAGCCGAGGGGAGCCCCATGTCCTTCAGGATCCCCTGGAGACCGAGGGAAGAAGGAGGCTCTTCCTCACCGCTCCCGTATGGTTCCCAAAGAAGAATAAGGGGGAGGAGGCGGAGACGATGATATGGAGAAGGAGAAGGAGAACAAAAAAAGGAGGAGGAAGGAGGAGAGAAAAAGGAGGAAAATGAGGAGAGAAAAGAGGAGGAGGAGGAGATGATATGGAGAAGGAGAAGGAGAACAAGAAAAGGAGGAGGAAGGAGGAGAGAAAAAGGAGGAAAATGAGGAGAGAAAAGAGGAGGAGGAGGAGGAGGAGGAGGAAAGAGAAAAAAGGAGGAGGAGGAAGGAGGAGAAGAGAAAAAAGGAGGAGGAGGAGGAAAAGAAGAGAAAAAGGAGAAGAGAAAAAAGGAGGAGGAAGAAGGAGAGAAAAAGGAGGAGAGAAAAAGAATGGTGACTTTTCACAGCCGTCCAGTTTCATTCTCGAGTCTTAGGAATCGAAGGGGAATCTCAGCTGAGGTTCAAATCATCTACAACCTCTTGAGAAGCCTTCAGCTCCATGATTTGATCCATGATGTACCAGGCAATGTTTCCAATATGTTGCTGTGTGTTGCTCTTATTTCACAGAATTGTACGATGTATGCAGTTGGAAATTATCTTTACCCATTAAAACCAGGGGTGTCCAAACTTGGGAACTTTTAAGATTTGTGGACTTCAACTCCCAGAATTCCCTAGGGCTGGGGAATTCTGGGAGTTGAAGTCCATAAGTCTTAAAAAGCTCCCAAGTTTGGACACCCCTGCATTAAACCCATGTTTTTCAACCTTGGCAACTTTTAAGATGTGTGGGCTTCAATTCCCAGGATTCCTTGGCTCAAAACCAGCGGTTCACCAATTGGTCCGTGAGAAGAGTTTGTTGGTCCACAGAAAAATTATTTGCATTTCTTAGCCAAGGTGGCACAGTGGTTAAAATGCAGCACTGCAGGCTACTTCAGCTGACTATAGTTCTACAGTTCGGCTGTTCAAATCTCACCGGCTCAGGGTTGACTCAGCCTTCCATCCTTCTGAGGTGGGTAAAATGAGGACCCGGATTGTTGTTGGGGGCGATATGCTGACTCTGTAAACCGCTTAGAGAGGCCTGAAAGGCCTATGAAGCGGTATATAAGTCTAACTGCTATTGCTATTGCTATTGCTATATTACACTAATTCAGGGGTCCTCAAACTACGGCCCCTGGGACGGATTAATGAACGCTGGTGTTGCTGCAGAGAGTCTCCCCCTTTGGGGTCTTTTTGTGTGGGTCGGAGGGGGGCAGAAATTCTGATGGGGGTCTGCTTCAGCCTCCTGGGGCTTTGCGTGAAGGCTGGAGGGAAGAGCCGCTGGTGGGGAAGAGCCGGAGGGCCTCGTTCCAGTGGGACTGCATCGCGGCCTGGAACTGGCTGAGCATCTCAGCCCGCTAAGCCTCCAGGTGCCGGCACCTGGCCTTGCCCTCCTGCAGATCTTCCCTCTGCTTGGAAAGCCTATGCTCCTAGTCCTCAGTAAGGTGCTTCTGCTGAGCCTCCTCCTTGGTCAGATCCAATTTGAACTGAGCTGTTTTGCCAACTCTTTCTCCTGGGGGCTGCTTAGCTCCAGCAACTGCTTCCTGTTGGGGCCCGAAGGAGCCCCGGGCGGGCAGGCTGGGAGGGGTGGCCTTCAACATGAGTGACATCAAGTTGGCCACACCCACCCAGTTACATGACCACCTAGCCACGCCCACCCAGCCGGCCATTAGGCGGATCCTATTAGTGGTCCGCAGGATCTAAAGTTATGAATTTAGTGGTCCGAAAAGGTTGGGGACCCCTGTTCAAAAGGACGAAGGAGCTGAAATGGCAGCCTTAATTATGGTTGCAATTCAAGGAGGGCTGTTAATGACCGAAATCACGTGATCAAAATCCGGAGGCTTAGCAACTGGCGTGTACTTCTGTCGGTTGGGGATAGCGTGATCTCCTTTTGCGGCCTTCTGACCAGGAAAGTCTATGGGGAAGCCAGATCACATAACAAGCGCATGAATCACAACATCTGTGATTCACTTAACAATGGTGGAAGGCAAGAGCGTCACCTGGGGCAAAACCTGACAGTTGTCTCGCTTAGCGACAGAACTTTTGAGCTCAATTGTGGTCATAAGTCGAGGAGTACCTACAGCCCCCTAATAACTGGATATACTGCAGTTGCTCAAAAATGCAAAATGCCCATGGATTGAAACCCTGGAAGAGAGCTTGAATCCCATTGAATGACATCGGGCGGTCTACGCCTGGAGTCCCTAATAGGATGACACTACTTAGGAGCCACAATTTCCGTCGCTAAGGAAGATGGTTGCTAAGTGAGACACAGACCTCTCCAAGGTCACGGAGAGCGCTAAGCAAGGCCATGTTTTCCCCTGCCCAAACGTGCCTTGGACGGATGGTTCTAGGCCAGTGACGGGCAACCGAGGTGGCGCAGTGGTTAGGGTGCAGTACTGCAGGCTACTTCAGCTGACTGCAGTTCGGCGGTTCAAATCTCACCGGCTCAGGGTTGACTCAGCCTTCCATCCTTCCGAGGTGGGTGAAATGAGGACCCAGACTGTGGGGGCAATGTGCTGACTCTGTAAACCGCTTAGAGAGGGCTGAAAGCCCCATGAAGCGGTATATAAGTCTAACTGCTATTGCTATTGCTATTCTTCTTACGGCTTGCCCACACCAATTGAATCCTCCCCACTCACCTCCGTATGCACATCCAACCCCTCCCCAGTCTCTGGAGGATTCCCTGAAGCCTAGGGAGGGCGAAAACGCCCCCCCTCCGGCCCTCCGGAAGGGTGAAAACTCAGCTGGCATGCCAGCAAACATGGCTCCGTGTGCCACCTGTTGCGCTTGTGCCATGGTTCACCATCCCGGTTCTGGCCCATCCCGAAGCCACCTTAGATACCAGCCAAGGAAGGAGACGGGCACCAAAGTCGTCTTATAATCTTGGTTTTGTGTCATGGGCGCTCAGAGGGCGACATCCCGAGGATGCAGCAGGGAGAAGGCGCCGTTCTTTCGGAAGAAGCTGTCCGTGCGGGTCTTGGCTGTGGGGGCCATGTGGGAGGTGGCCATTTCCCCTGGAAGAGACAAGGTGGAGGTGGTGAGGAGAGGGGAATCAGAGGAGGGAGCTGTGTGGCCCCGTTAAGAGCCGAGGTGGCGCAGTGGTTAGGGTGCAGTACTGTAGGCCACTTCAGCTGACTGTTATCTGCAGTTCAGCGGTTCAAATCTCACCGGCTCAGGGTTGCCTTCCATCCTTCCGAGGTGGGTGAAATGAGGACCCAGACTGTGGGGGCGATATGCTGACTCTGTAAACCGCTTAGAGAGGGCTGAAAGCCCTATGAAGCGGTATATAAGTCTCACTGCTATTGCTATTGCTATTATGGTGAAAGTCCTTCCCCTAAGCGGCCTTGAGTGACCCTAGGTGGACAGGGCTAGGAGACGACCCAAGGAGTGGCCCATAGAATCGCAGTGTTGGAAGGGACCTTAGAGGTCTTCTAGTCCAACCCCCCTTCTCAAGGCAGGAGTCCTCACAGCCTCCTAGATTTCTTTTCTGGAAAACTATCAGTTTCCACCCATTGCTTCTTGTTCTGCCCTCAGGTGCCTTGGAGAATAGCTTGACTCCCTCTTCTTTATGGCAACCCCTGAGATATTGGAAGGCTGCTATCATGTCTCCCCTGGTCCTTCTTTTCATTAAACTAGAAACTGGTTCCAGTTCCTGCAACCATTCCTCGTATGTTTTAGTCCCCTAATCCTCTTTGTTGCTCTTCTCTGCACTCTTTCCAGAGTCTCCACATCTTTTTTATATTGTGTTGACCAGAACTGGATGTTAATATTTCAAGGTGTGGTATAGAGAGAGAAATGTGGTGCAGCTGCTTTGAAACTCCTCGGATTTGGTACTCGACACATTTTGATGTGAACATTTTGCCCCAGTACTCGTCATTTGTTTGGTACTCAGTGCACAAGCGAGGACTCGTCGGTGTCAGCTGCCTCACCTCAATATCTCAACATCTTTCGTAGATCGTGGCCATCAAAACTGGATGCAAATGTTCCAAGTGAGCTAAGTTATAAAGACACTTTATAAGTCTCCTTATAAAGTGGGATTAGCCCTTCACGTGATCTTGATTCTCTCCCTCTGTTGATGCAGCCTAGAACTGTGTTGGCTTTTTTGGCAGCTGCTGCTCACGGCTGGCTCATATTTAAATGATTGTCCACTAGGACTCCAAGATCCCTTTCACAGTTACTCCTGTTGAGCAAGGTACCACCTATACTGGACCTGGGCATTTGGTTTTTCCTGCCTAAATAATCTTATTTTCCTTCACCCCTGACCCTGCGCTGTGTTGCTTCCAGACGGATCCTCTGTCTGTCCACTTACACGCATCCCCGTGCCCCCTGCCCCTTCCGTCCTCCCTGCCCAACCACTCACCCATCTGCCAGCCGTAGGTGAAGTTGGTGGTGATGGGGAAAGTGTATTTCTCCTCCGGCGGGACGAGGAGGCGCAGCTTCAAGTAGCGGTAACGCCCCTCGTCCTCGTGGGAGATGCCCTGGTAGAGAAGGTTGCGCAGTTCGCGGGGAGCCGGCTTCATCTCCATCTCCAGGAGGGATTGGTCCAATCCGGTCAAGTCGCGTTGACGAGCCAGTGGCTGGATCGGCTTGGGCGGGGGAGGAGGGAGGGGCGGAGGGGGAGAGCTGGGTTTGACCGGGAGCGGGGGGCGGATGGAGGGCAGGCGGAGGGTGGTGTCCTCCGCTTTCTTGCGGTGTTCGCGCAGTTTATCCTGCTTGGCTTTGACCAAGGCCCCGTACTTCTGGTGCCAGCCGAAGCGGAGCATGATCTCCTTCTCATACTCTTCCTTCCAGAAGTTCTGCTGAAGGGTGTCCATGTTGAGTGGACGCGCCATGGCTCAGGGGGACAAGAGGGTGGGCCTGCCCGGCTACCCAAGAGACTTATCTGACCGGGACCCCAGATGCCAGCTTCCCTTCCTAAACCCTCTTCTCCTCGCGGCATAGAGACAAACCCACCACTTGGTCTTCCTTTCAGCTGTTAAGGGTGGAGATGGATGCTCTGCTGGGTCTCCAGGGGTGGCCATCAAATTTGGGGAGCTGCTACATCACAGCTGCTGTCACAGCCTCTTGTGAGGTCATGTTTTCCCCCTCCCCTTCCTCCATGAGTGAGACAAAAGATGAAGCCCCCCCCCCCCCCATGTGCGAACCTCAACCAGGAGGGGCCAAAATCTGGAATAATGTAGGGATTCCTGCTTGAGCAGGTCTTTGGATTAGAAGATCTCCAGGCTCCCCCCACCCCAAACCTCTTATTCTATGTTCTAAGCCAGGAGTCTCCGAGAATTGTGGATTTCAACTCCCGGAATTCCTCAGCCAGGAATCTCCAAACTTGTCAACCTTAAGAGTGGGAAAGTGCACCTGTGATCAAACGACATATTGTATGTGAAGATGGGTTTCCCCTCCCCTTTTTTCCCCATCTTCTCCCTTTCCCATTGTTGTCTGTGTAAAAAAAAAAAAAAAGAGTGGGAAAGAGAGAAAGTGAGAGACAGATGGAGAGAGAGATAAAGTGACAGAGAAAGTAAGAAAGAGACAGAGAAAGAGGGAGGAGGGAGAAGGAGAGAAAGTGAGGGAGAAAGAGAGAGAAAGAGGGGGAGAAAAAGTCAGAGAAGGGAGAAAGAGAAAGTGAGAGAAAGAAAGGGGGAGAGAAGAGAAAGGGGGGAGAGAGAAAGAGAAAGAAAGTGAGAAAGAGACAGAAAGGAGGAGGAGAGAGGGTGAGAGAAAGAGAGGGAGAAAGAGAAAGGGGGAGAAAAAGAAAGAAAGAAAGAAAAAGAAAAAGTGAGAAAGAGAAAGACAGATAAAAAGGGGGAGAAAGAGGGAGAAAGAAAGAGACAAAGAGAGAAAGAGAAAAGACATCTAAATGAAAACTATAATTCTCGCCTACTTTCTTAGCATTAGGAGAGAAAAAGAAAGAGAAAAAGAAAGGAGGAGAAAGAAAAAGTGAGAAAGAGAAAGTCAGATAAAAAGTGGGAGAAAAAGAGAGGGAGAAAGAAAGAGACAAGGAGAGAAAGAGAAAAGACATCTAAATGAAAACTATAATTCTCATGCCTACTTTCTTAGCATTAGGAGGGAAAAGAAAGAAAAGAAAAGAAAGAAAGAAAGAAAGACAGACAGACAGACTTCACCAAGATCCCTCTCTCAATGACCCAGGTAGCTTATGAATTCAACTGATCAAGGAAACAGCCACAATGCTTTTCAGCCTGAGCCGATTCTTCATTTAAGACCACCGTGAACCAGACACAAACCACGATCCATCGTCCCAATGGAAGAACCGCATCAATTCGGTCATTTCTGCACAAGAGGCTGGTTTGCATGCAGCACCCAGGAAGTGAGTCACGAGCGCATGCAAGGACCGGCACCCTCAACTTCCCATCTGTGGGACAGATTGGCAGGGAAAGAGTGACTCCACTCCGGCCTGGCTGAAAATAGAGTCAGAAACACAAATGCAAAGGGGAGGGCGGGGGGAGGAGAGAGAACCATTGTATGTCTGAATCGCTTCCCACTTCGCCCAAGTTGAGCACTCAAAGACCGAAATTAAACAGAAATCATCTTTATTAATTCCTTCCTTCCAGTGGGGTTTTGGTTTAGCAGACAAGCTTCCAAGACACCAGAAATTGCAACTATTAGATAATCACTTTGTAGGCAAGGGAGCGGTGAGAAGGGGATCAGACTTTCCCAGTTGGGAGGGCCTGGATCCCAAATATCCCCCACCAGATGGACTGTGGAAAGCCACCAAGCCAGGGTTTCTCAACTTGGCCACTTTAAGACACATGGACTTCAACTCTCAGAATTCCCCAGGCTGGGGAATTCTGGGAGTTGAAGTCCACGCGTCTTAAAGTGGTGAGGATGAGAAAACACCTTTAAAGTGGTGAGGATGGTGGAAATTCAACCGTGGCCCCTTGAAGACATATGGACTTCCAACTCCCAGAATCCCCCAGCCAGCCATGCTTAGAACTATGCAGCCTGGGGAATTCTGGGAGTCGAAGTCTGCACTCATCATCGAGCAGCCAAGGTTGGGAAACCCGGCGCTAGGCAGAAGACGACTCAAAACGGCTCATTGGAGGAGAACTTCCTTCTAGCGAACCGAAGCCCAAGGAGCCACCTGGAATAATGTAGGGATTCCTGCTTGAGCAGAGCGTTGGATCAGAAGATCCCAGAATTCCCTTTTGAAGGAAGGCAGAAATTAGGAAGATTTTTCATCTAGGTTGCAGTATCTCAGAGAGGGAGATGTTCGGGTATTGCACTGTAGGAGAAAGACAAACCAGCTTCTCACTGGCATCCAGCCAGGATATCCCACCTTAACGTCACACCCATTTTTTGGGATTCCATCCTCAAGGGAAGGGTTCAAACAGCAGGAAGGAGGAAAACGGGGAGAAGCAGCAGAGGACTTGGGCCAAAGTATCTCTAGATGGGTGGTGAGGACCACAATTGGTCACGAAGAACAAGGATCAAAGCAGGGACATGGAAAGGCAACCAGGCCAGTTCTGGCCCCAGAGAAAATGGGGAGCCCAGCCTGGGTCTTGTGGAGAGGATGGGGGGTCTTCTCCCAAGAGTCCCAGGTGAAGGGGAAGTGGGGCACCAAGGCACCAGCGTTGAAGCCCACATGTCTTAAAGTGGCTGAGAAACACTGACTTGGATGGTGGAACTTCTCTCTCAACCTTGGCCACTTGAAGACCTGTGGACTCCAACTCCCAGAATCCCCCTGCCAGCTACGCTTAGAACCATGGTTCTTCTGGGTTCCTGACTCCCATGAGGTCAACAAGATGGGGGTGAAGCGCTCAAAAAGACCAAAGAAGAAGCCTCCAACGAAGACGCATTCCTCCGCGCGACAAGGAGCAGAAGGTGGAGGACCACAAGGGAACCCAAGGGGAGGAACGGCTCAAGTAGGGTGGACCATCGTGAAGCAGAAGCGGGCCTGGGGAGGGAGGGTGGGTGGGGTCTCTCCTGGCCCGCCTATCGCAAGTCCTCGGCGGTGAACATGCCCCTGGCGCGGCGTAGGATGGAGTCTTTGGAGGCGTCGTAAGGGTGCTCCTTGGAGGGGATCTCCAGCACGGCGGGCAGGGACTTGTTGTGTGCGTCAATGACGTGGCGAATCATCTCCGCGATGAACTGGTTGATGAGGACGATGCCGATGTCCTCGCGGGCCAGGAAGCTCCTGCGGGCAGAGGAGAGGAGGGGGTCACCAGGGCTCAGCTCTTGGGGGCTCCTCCTGCTGCTACTGGGACTCCTTTTACTACTGGTTGGGGCTACTCCTTGGGGCTCCTCCTGCTACTACTGGGTCTCCCTCTACTATTGCAACTACTACTGGGGCTTCTCCACCAGCTCCTTGGGGCTCCCCCTGCTACTACTGGGACTCCTTTTACTACTGGTTGGGGCTACTCCTTGGGGCTCCTCCTGCTACTACTGGGGCTCCCTTTACTAATGGGGCTCTGTCTACTACTGGGGCTACTCCTTGGGGCTCCTCCTGCTACTACTGGGTCTCCCTCTACTATTGCAACTACTACTGGGGCTTCTACACTAGCTCCTTGGGGCTCCCCCTGCTACTACTGGGACTCCTTTTACTAATGGGGCTACTACTGGGGCTCCGTCTACTACTGGGGCTACTCCTTGGGGCTCCTCCTGCTACTACTGGGTTTCCCTCTACTATTGCAACTACTACTGGAACTTCTCCACCAGCTCCTTGGGGCTCCCCCTGCTACTACTGGGACTCCTTTTACTACCGGGACTACTCTTGGGGCCCCGTCAGCTCCTTGGGGCTGCGCTTGCTACTACTGCGAGTGGAGGACTCCCTGTACAGATTATAGAAATAAAAAGTAATTTAGAAGATTAAAACGAACCAAAGGCAGACTTTCTCTACGGGAAGAAGACACCATAAAACTTACTCCGGGAAGCAACTTCCGAGAACAAGAGTTTCTGGCGGAAGAAATTCCCACCCTCTAAATTCCGTGTTTCTCGATCCTCGGCCACTTTTAAGATGGGCGGACTTCAGCTCCCAGGATTCCTCAGCCAGTTGGGGAATGCTGGGAGTTGTGCTGGCTGGGGAATGCTGGGAGTTGTAGTCCGCCGGTTCTTAAAGTGGCAGAGCTCGAGAAACAACTGGTTTGATTTGATTTCTGAATATAAATGCATGGCCCACCGAGTTCATCTAAAGCAGTGGTCTCCAACCTTGGTAACTTTAAGACCTGTGGACTTCAAGTCCCAGAGTTCCTCAGCCAGCTTTGCTGGCTGAGGAACTCTGGGACTTGAAGTCCACAGGTCTTAAAGTTACCAAGGTTGGAGACCACTGATCTAAAGAGCCAATGAGGAATTTCCCCCAAAGGGCGGAAACACGGACACTGGAGCAGAGATCGAATCCCGCCTCCTTTGGAGTCTTCTCCTTCCCTCGAGGTCACAAATGACAGAGGGCAGATCCTTCCCAAGTAAACCAAGACCGGCAGAAAGCAGCCGAAGCCGGACTTTGCAAAGTTGGATTGTTTGTGGTCAAAACATTGGCCCAACTCAACGCCTTCTCACTTTTGCAAGAGGCCAAATACAGGATCTTGTCGGCCAGTTCGAACCGGGATCAGTTTAGAAACCCAACGAAATGTATAGAATCCCACTGAGCTAAAAGCAGCCCCAAAGCATTTCAAAGTGCAGAATAAGGAGAGTGGGAAGGGACCTTGGAGGTCATCTAGCCCAACCCCCTGCTCAATCAGGAGAGACCCTGTACTATTTCAGAGAGGTTCAGCCTCAACCCATCCTTTCTTCCCAATTCCTTCCTCCTAATTGAGTCCCTTCTCTTTCCCCCATTAAAATTACATTTAATGGGGGTTTATTAATTATCTTCCCCCCCCCGGCCTGGAATGGTTTAGCCTTTCTTTGCGACACCCCCGCAGAAAAAGCTGGTGGTCTCTTCCGCCCTGGCCGCTTTACATTGGCATGGTTTCATCCAAGCTTCCCCCCCATGACAGGCAATGGTCCCTTCCCAAATGCAGCGCCGCCCGTTTTCCAAGAGCAATGGTCCTTCCCTTGCCGTTTCCCAGGCAACCGCCGCCCGGCTCTTCCCTCTCCCTGGCCACCCTCCCTCCTTACCGAAAGGCTTCCTCGATCTCAGCCAACGCCGTTTCTTTCTCCACTACTAGGAAGTTCGGGCGCCGGTGCTTGTCCAGCTCGCCCACGCCGCCCAGCAGAAACCCGGTCACCGTGTCCTCGTCGCCCAGCACGGCGATCAGCTTCCCCCGGCCGGCCATGATCGCGCCAAGGACGGAGGAACAGCGAGCAAAACCAGCTGTCTCGCTGCGCAGGCGCCGTAGCAGGCTTATAACGCGCCGAGATGCGCAGGCGCAGTGTTCCAAGGAACGCGTTCCTGCCTCGGCGCATGCGCAAGCCTTCTATGTAATCATCGGAAAACATAGAGATAGGAAATGAAGAGTGATGGGGGGGGGTGTTGGGCAACAATTCCTTGCGTCGTGGAAAAGATACCTACGAAGCCATCGGAATTATAGAGATAGGAAATGAAGACATGTGTGGATGTGGATATACGGGTTTCGCGTATGCCTCCCCCCCCCCCCCCCCGTTGATTATCTTGCAAGCATTGGAACAATCGGGGAGAAGGAGAAGAAAAAGGAGGAGGAGATTGGACAGCCATTTGTCTGAAATTGTATAGGGTTTCCAGCCTGAGCAAGGGGGTTGGACTAGATGACCTCCAAGATCCCTTCCACCTTCAGCATTAAAATGGGTGGATTTCAGATCACAGAATTCCTCAGCCAGCATGCTTTTAGCTCAGGGCACCCCCCCCCCCAAACTTGGCAACTTTTAAGACTTGTGGACTTCAACTCCCAGAATTCCCCAGCCAGCTCTGCTGATAGTCTCTGAGCTTGGTGATTTCCTTGCAGACGTTTCATGACCCAACTAGGTCACATCATCAGTGCTGCAAGGGAGGGGGGTTTGCAGGGAGGAGGAGGAAGAGGATTGTGGGGTCCTTGATGCTCTCTCTGAGCTTGGTGATTTTCTTGCAGACGTTTCATGACCCAACTAGGGAACATCATCAGGGCTAAATACCAACCCACCCCTAACGATTGGAAAAAGAGCCTGGGGGGGGAGGGAATTAAAGGAGGGCTTTACCCCACCCACCCCCCACCCCAAAAAAACAACCCCAACAGTAAAGGAAAAAAACCACAATGCTGATTTTTTTAAAAGCAAGTAAACTTTATTGCTGAGGGACAGGCCGGTTGGGTGCGAGGTTGATGCTGGGATTTAGCCACAGCTCCTCGTGGTGATGCCATTGCATTTGACCCGCACTCGTCCTTATTTTTTTTCTCTTCGCGCCCTCCACTCAACATCCCTTGGTTCCACCTTGATGGGGGGGGGGGGGAAGGGCACGCGTGGGGGGTGCCCCCTCGGCCCTCCCCCTCAAATCCAGCAGGAGTTTGGGAGCCACTCCTGGATTCCGCTTCCTCCATCGCTTCTTACAACGTCACCAAAGTCACTTTCCCTAAGTAAAGGTCATCTAGATTGACCCCCCCCCCCACGCAGGGCAGGCTGAGGACTACCCCCCTCCCCCCGTTTTTTTGCGGTTGTGGTTTTCTGGGTAAATCCAAATTAATGCCAGGCAGGAAGAAACTTCCCGGGCAGTAAAAGGTACCCATGTGTCACTTGCAAGCATCCTCCGTCCCTACGACGACTTCCCTTCCTCTCCCCCTTCCCAGACCGGCCTCGCTGGGCCCCCTGCACCCTCCCCAGCTCAAAGGGCATCCCCCTCCCACCCCCGCCACCCCCCTCCCGGTCCCCGATCCGCCTGGAGAAACCCCAAAAGGCCAAAAGTCCAACTCAACGAGGCCGACGAATGTCCGAGAGTTGCGTTTTCTCCCTCGCTCCCCCCGTTGGTCACTGCTGGGCAGGTGGAAGATGCCAGTTCTGGGCAGGGGAGGGTGGTGTGGGGCCAAGGGGGGGCGGGTGGGGCTCCGTCCCCCTCCTAGGGCACGCTGACTTGGTAGGGGCTGCCGGGCACGCCCTCGTCCCCCCACTTGACGATGAGGATGTAGTCCCCCTTCTCTTTGACGGTGTAGGTGACGCTGTACACCCGGTTTCCCATGTGCTTGACGTAGACCTCGTCGCAGGGGGTCTTGGGCCCATGGACGCCCACCATCAGCATGTTGGTGCCTGCGCGGAAGGACAGAACGGCAGAATCACAAGCGGCCCCTCAGAGGTCTTCTAACAGAGCATAATCTTTTGCTGACCATCCACTTTTCTCTCTATGGGCAACATTCGATCCATGAAGGAGGAGAAGATGAGTTATGTCATGTTTTTTATTAGAACAAGAAATCAATAGTGGAATTCTGAAAGAGAAAAACGCCCCCTCAATTACTGCATATAATCAAACCTTCACTAATACTTTAACATCCTGAGTATTTGCTCAGCATTATTCCAATACACATACGTATCATGTGACTCAATTATCATGTGCAACACACTATGCTAACTTTACACCACTCTGCCAAAACCTAACCTTCATTAAAATTTGACTATTTTCAAAATGTTTTCTACGAAAATAGCTTGCTCAAGGATTTCCTTGGTGTTCATAAGCTTTAACTTAAAATTCCAAAACTGCTTTGGACATGAGCTTCCAGGAGTTAAGGAAATGCATCTCTTTGCTTTGCTATGTCAGACACCAGCAACTCTTATCCAATCAGTTGCTTAAATAACAGGCCACCAGAATTTCACTGTAGTGGCAACATCCATGAAATTTAGTTTTGGGAAAGCACAAATTCAACCTGCTTCTTATTGAAGCATCTTTGTCACCTCTGTGCTGTGTTAGAAATATTCTGCAGACCTAGAACACAAAATAAACATTTTTTTACAAACAATAGCAGTAACATCTACTTCCATTGGGAAAGGACAGAATTGTACTAAGTGACCAGCCATTTGTACTACATTAAAATTTACCTTCTTTATTTTTAGCAGGGGCACCAAGTGTCATACCAGTATCTCTGCCTTTTTCTTGACCGCTTAATTTAAACAGAACTTCTAATGAGCTCTCACTATCACTGCAGCTGGAATAATGAGCAACATATTGCTTAAGGCTAAAAATATTTTACTCAATATTGACACATTTTAATAAAGCACAATTAATCTCAACACAGAACAATATTAAATAAAAAGCAATAACTTAGTTGTTTGCATGCTACTTTAACAGCCTGCTAATATGTTATCTAATCTTAATCCATGTTATGCTTTTTATTTTCATATAGGATAGTTTTGTTTCTTGGTTATGTGACAATGAAAAGACAAATGTTTCGGCTTACATAGAATCACCACTAATCAGAGCATAATCTTTTGCTGACCATCCATTTTTATCTGTGTGGGCAACATCTGATCCATAAAGGAGGAGAAGATGAGTTATGTCACTTTTTTTATTAGAGCAAGAAATCAATAGTGGAATTCTGAAAGAGAAAAACGCCCCCTCAATTACTGCATATAATCAAACCTTCACTAATACTTTAACATCCTGAGTATTTGCTCAGCATTATTCCCTCTTGCAAAAAGACAGGGGAGCTTTCACATTAAACAAAGCTGCAATTATTTATTTAACGTATGGCATCTCATACATGAACTATATACGAACATTTCACCTAGATTAGTAAACACAATAAAATATAAATGTTAAACAGATCTATGTTTAAATACCAATATCTAAGCCATCTAACCATTGAAGCACAGCATCATTCATATTAAAATAAGAATAATCATCAGATACTGGACGAGTATATGCTTTCAGCTTACATTAAGTTATGACTGATTTACTATCTGACATGGGACCCTGCAGTCACACAGAGTGGAGGATAATATGTCCCATTTATACAGAGTCTTGATAGATGCCGTGTGAGGCGCATCTATCAAGACTCTGTCTATCAAGAATCCTGTTCAGGATTTCCCATTGTAGTCATGATAGTTCAAAGCCTGGCACTTTTCTTGTGGAGTCATTTAGATGACTTCCTATGTCTGCACATTCCAGGATCCATTTGGCTTTCCACTAGGAATTGATTTAAAGTTGTTGGGCAGATGTGGGCCAGTGGGGGGCTTCCTGGATTTGTATCTTCTGGTTAAGGAAGGAGGAAGGTCAGCATGCAGTGGTAGGAGTGAGTTGCTCTTAATTTTTCTGTATTCCCTCATTTATGCGTCTTGCCTTCATAAAGTTGGCAGTGTTATATTCCTCAGAACAGGAAGCCAGAAATTTGGAGTGGTTTTAAAACATCCACTTATGATCCTCACGGTGTCATTCAGGGGTGGGTTCCAGATCCTACGACATCCACATGGACATGCGCAGTGCACGCACAGCGTACACATGCGTCACCGCCCCCGCAACGCTCCAGCTGCTCAGCAAAGCGTTGCCATGCACGTAAGCACCAAAGACTTAAAAGACAGGTAAGGAGCTTGGGCAGGCGAGCGGGCCCTCCAGAGCACCATACCGGAATGGGATCTGGGGCTCCGGGCAGGCTCCAGTACACCCGTACGAGGGCATACCGCCTGCAACCCACCACTGGTGTCGTTGAATCTGGCATCTATCTTATTAGTATGTCAGCTGTTAAGAATTGGATTGAATTGATTGCATTTATATGCCGCCCTTTTCCCCAAAGGGGACTCAGCCATACAGGGGCACAGTATTCTGCTCTAGAGTAAACCAACTCTAGTGCTGCTAGATTGCTAGATTGAGGGTGACAGTTGAAGCTCCCCACTTTGTTCCCCATAGTTTCTGCAGTATGTTGTTCCTACTATTGATTTTTGCTATCATATTCTCTAGGTTTATCGGGTAGGAGAGAATCCAATTCAATGTTACTCAAGGTACTTTGGATGGGGATCATAGGGGAGAAGGTTGTTATTTAAGTAGACCCCAAAGGTCTAGTTTTGTTTATAACAAAAATAAATAAATAAGCTTAAGTATAAACGCTGCCCTTTTTTTAAATATACTGAAAACAAATTAAAAATGGCATTGAACAGAAACATCAGTATTTTCTTTAAATGTAAACTATTTTAAGAAACCTATATTTTTTCTTTATTTTCAAGGTTTTATCTTTTGATCCCAAAGGCAGTTTATAATACAACTGGAAACAAAAATTTCATATAAGACTTCAGTGTAATGTTAACAATAGCACCAAGCCATTGATAAATAATTTTTATATTGAGAAAATATTATTCCAGCTGACTAATTATCCGTTATATTCAGGGGCATGAATACTTAAAAACAATCCTAAAATCCTGGAAGGGTATTAACTACATGACCCAAACTGTACCTTCCCAATTTATCTGTGGCATACACAGATGCGTTTCGTTGAAGAAGAAACTCTACCATTTCTTGATTATTTTCAGCCACAGCAACAATTAACGGTGTGCAAGCATCCTGTAATTTAAAAAAGGACTACATATATGCATAGCTTCTGTTTCACATTTATCAAATGCAATGTTCTGTACCCAAGGCAGACAAAAAAGATAAAGAAGTTTTATTTCTTTCAGACTGCTTCTAGATGGGTTTCAGTGTGAGTTAAACATCTCTGAAATAATATTTTCTGTATTTCTACTGGTACTTGGCTTTAAAGTTTCAGATAATTTCAAACATTTGTGCCATATTAAAGATTTGACTATTATATGCAAATATTCTATTGGAAAAAGTAGAGCTGCATGCAGTTTTCTTGGCGATGTTTTTTGGAAATGGTTGCTATTTGCTTCTTACTAAGGCTGGGAGAGTTAATGACTAGTCCAAAACCACCCAGATAGATGGAGGAACTAGAACTCAATCTCTCAGCTTCTAGCCTGATGCCTTTAACCACTACATCTAATGAGTCCTTTATTTTGTACTATTTACTCCCATTGGATACTGTCACAATTCTACCAAAAAGCAAGGACATCTTGTTTGCAGAGGGATAAGGGGCAGTTTGTGTCTGTTACCCAAATTGATGGAAAAGAAGAAAAAGTTCCTCCTACTTTTTTTTAACAATAGGAAGGGGTAGTTTATGTGACATTTGACCCTGAGATTATGATTAAGTATGCCCAAAACAAACCCTATGTGAAAGCTAGCAGAAGCTTATTTAAAGGTAAATTACAAATTAGTCAACTTGTTCAAGCACAATAAGAAATGAAGCGTTTCAAGTTACACTTTATTATGCAATAGATACTTATTATTACACATTAGTCTCTCAGTAAATAATGCAGTATTTTTTTCTGTAAATGATGTTAATTTTTTTTTTAAATCAGAATATGTATTAGCTTATACAAAATCAAAAACTACTTAATAAGTAAACTACTGGGATTTTACTTTATTTTTTGCTTCAATGTCAGCTTTCTTTTGAAGCAGATATTTTGCTAGAATTACATTAGAATTAGAGGCAGCAAAGTGGAGGGCAGTGTTATTGTTTATGTCCTTCAGATTAGGATCTGCTCCATGGTCAAGCAGATAAATTGCACAGAATTCTTGCTGACATTCCACCGCCTAAATATTTAAGAAGATGTTAGGTCTACAACAATTCATAAATCTAGGCAATACTGTCTATAATTTAAACAAAATAAAGCTACAGGTTTTTCTTGGTCCCTTTTGATTATAAGCAAGACTAACAATTTATGATACTGATAGTTTTGATTAAAACAGAAATGATAGAAATTTGGCTTTATATTACTAGTAAATTTGCACTATTTTAAATGCATACCTCCATTAATGGAGATCTCTTCTCTTCATCACAGCTATCTAGTTGGCATTTGTTGTCCACCAAGAAAGTAACAATATCTGTATATCCATTAGCACAGGCAAAATGCAAAGGTGTTCTAAAAGAAATGATATTATAAAAGAAACCATAGTCAGTCAGTCAGTAACTAACAGTAGAATACACCTTTCTTTTTCTTAAGAACATTTTGATTTTGCATCTTTGAACTGTATTTCAAAACTAGTGTACAGCATATGATGAACTGGAATATCCCCATGTACTCAATATACTCTGGTAAAGCTCTACCATATATAAATTGCAGTTAATTAGTTCTTCCTAGCTGAAAAAACAAATTATACTTTGCAAGAAAGAATAAAGCCTAAAATACAGCAGAAGTGAATATTATTTGCTTGATTTCAAATACAAATCTTTTGATACAATTCAATTGAAATTAACAACTGATGACATTTAAAGAAAAACAGACCTGGTCTGTTGCTCAGTGGTCCAAAGTCCTCTTTTCTGATGAGAGCAACTTTTGCATCTCCTTTGGAAACCGAGGACCCAGAGTAGGGGGGAAGAATGGAGAGGCACACACTGGAAGAACAATACAAATAAATTGTAAATGCAATAAATAAACAACACAACAAATAAATTGTAAATGCAATTGAACAATACAAATAAATTGTAAATGCAATAAATAAACAACACAACAAATAAATTGTAAATGCAATTGAACAATACAAATAAATTGTAAATGCAATAAATAAACAACACAACAAATAAATTGTAAATGCACTTGAACAATACAAATAAATTGTAAATGCAATCAATAAACAGATTTTTTTAAAATGCAAACAAATAGCACGCAACTGGACAACACAAAAAGGCAAATGGATAACACACAAATAGTTGGTTGTTGCAAAGAACTGGGGGGGAAGGAGTATTGTATACCCAGCAACAGCCTGTGCTGTGCCCTGATTGGCTGGACACGGCACAGGCTGTGATTGGAGGTTCTAATGACAGTTGGTGACAGTTGTAACGGATTTCTGAATCTCTTGTCATCTGCTAATAAAAACCTCCTGAGCCTCTGATCCCATGGCTCCTGCCTCTTCCCCCCACAAACATTTATAACAATTGTTCTATGTACAAACCTTCTTTTATTGATTGCATGTAATTGTTTTATTGATTGCATGTAATATCCTAATCTTCTGAGATGGTGGATTTGGGGTTTTCATGAGCTGTAAGCCATAATCATCACAATGATGACAAATCACGGCTTGAACTATCTTGCATTGCATGTAATGAGTCTAATCTCATATATTAGTTTCACCTTTTCAGTTGCATTACTGAAATAAATGGAACTTTTGCACCATATTCTAATTTTTCGAGTTTCCCCTGTATATTTGCCATGCTTTTAAGAAATTTACTCGTTAGTGCATCTATTTATTAAATTATGTCCATAGAACCTAGTATGGTCAAATCCCTTTTTTGCTTCCATTCTTTCTGAAACAGATAAAACATTTTAGCCCTTTCCTCCATGGTGAACTGCTTCAACTCAGCAACCTTTGACTATATTTTCCCAAACAAAGAGGCAGTTTCAAGACTTCCAAGTCTTTTCTGTTTGGAATAAAAAAGGGGGGTTCAACATGACAATCCCATGACTCGGGATGATCTGATTGAGGAGGTTTCATCGTTTTTCTCTGAACATTTTGCCCATCAGGATCCAGACTCCTGGATACATCTCCATGCATGTTTCCCTTGCAGTCAAAAGGAATCAAACAATGCCTCATATCTAATAGACTGGTCATCAACTCTCTTCTTTGAATACTTTTTGATGCCTTGGACAAAATATTAAAACTGACTAAATTTTGGGGGACACGTAAAACCTGGACATTGGGGACTAGATTGGAGTAGAAAGTCTCTCTAACTACCCCTTCCTATTGTTAAAAAAAGGAGGAGGGACTTTTTCTTCTTTTCCATCAATTTGGGTAACAGACACAAACTGCCCCTTATCCCTCTGCAAACAAGATGCACTTGCTTTTTGGTAGAATTGTGACAGTATCCAATGGGAGTAAACAGTACAAAACAAAGGACTCCTTAGATGTAGTGGTTAAAGGCATCAGGCTAGAAGCTGAGAGATTGAGTTCTAGTTCCTCCATCTATCTGGGTGGTTTTGGACTAGTCATTAACTCTCCCAGCCTTAGTAAGAAGCAAACAGCAACCATTTCCAAAAAACATCGGACTAGGTTGGAGTCGAAAGTCTCTCTACAGGGAACATCATCAGTGCTGGAAGGGAGGGGGGTTTGCAGAGAGGGTCCTTGATGCTCTCTCTGAGCTTGGGGATTTTCTTGCAGACGTTTCATGACCCAACTAGGGAACATCATCAGGGCCAAATACCAACCCACCCCTAACGATTGGAAAAAGAGCCTGGGGGGGGGAGGGAATTGAGGGAGGGCTTTACCCCCCACCCCCCAAAAAACACCACAATGCTGATTTTTTAAAAGCAAGTAAACTTTATTGCTGAGGGACAGGCCGGTTGGGTGAGAGGTTGCTGGTGGGATTTAGCCACAGCTCCTCGTGGTGATGCCATCCCAGCCTCAGTGAACCTCAAAACACTTTACTTTAAAGAAAAGAAAAGAGTGAGAGAGAGAGAGAGAGAGAGAGAAAGCCCCCTCCCCTGCCCACTGGGGCCCAGATCCGTGTTCCCCTTTTCCCCACATTTTTAATATATATCTATATTTTCTCCTTCCTCCTTTTCTTAAAAAACAGAAACAGAAACCTCCTGAGCTTTAGCCCCTTCACAGGGAAACAACTCAACCAGTTGAAACCAAAAAGCTGCGGGCAGAAGATTTGGGGGGGCGGGAGACTTTGGATCTGGTTCTGATGTTTTTTTTCTTCTAAATCTCATGCTGGGTTTCTATATCTTCTTTTTAAAAATTCAACCAAGTTTAGGCTTCTTAATTCAACTAAGTCTCGTCTTTTCTGCATGCCACATTATCTGGTGTGTTTAAGCCGGGTAAACCAAAGTCAGTTCAAAGCTGGTTTATTGCGTTTTTTTTCTACCTGAGTTTTCTGAAGAATTTAGATTTCTTTGGACCAGAAAAAGCTTAGCATTTTTACGATAACGCTGTTTTTCAGTTAATCCTGCAAATGCCACTCCATGGGGAAAGAAGTTGCAGAATAATTAAAAGCAGAATTTGAAAGCAATTTACATTAAAGTGTGGGAAGTTATCATCCAGCCCTCTCCCAGAAAAATGAAATATCCTAGGAAATATTGAAAAGGCAGAATATTTCTCTGGATGTGAAAAGAAACATGTTTCAAAAGACAGAATAGTTGCCTATAGCTTTCTGCCCATCCCCAGCTAATGGGCCATTAAGATGGCCAGGCTAGCCCACTTTACATAATAAAGACTTCACCAGGAGCTACAGAAAGGCATGATAATATACTCACAAGGCATCTGAGAACTCATCACAGCCTAGAGAGTAGCCCCCTGCATGGCACCATGGGAGTCTGACAACCAGTCAGAATACATTTCTTACACAGGAACAGGAAACAGAGAGGTGGGACTGAACAGGGTATAAAAAGCCTAGCAAGCCCCTCCCTCCGCCCTTCTCTTCTTCTCCATCAACATTGAAGCATGTCATCCCCTTTTCTGCACAGGGCTCAAGCCATGTGGCCCCGTCCACCAATAAACCATCTTTCCAAGCAGCCTCCGTGTCTCCAGTGTCTCCTTCCCCACTTGGAGCTGAACCCAGAAGGACATTTCTTCCAACAAAAGTTCTGGAAGTTAACTACATTGAAAGAGTTCTTTGCTGGGATGCAGTCCACCTATTTAATTTATGAGAAAGGGGATGGTTCAGTTCTGCTTCAATTGAAAAACTTGGATGAGAAAAGGGCATGAGATAAAGGCGCGGTTAAAGCAGAACAAAATAGCAACACAGGCTTCTAATACTTTCCTGAAGCACAAACTTTTGCAAAACTTCTCAAAGATGAAAAGGGGGGGTTGCTTTGATAAAATTTACTAAAGGGTTTGTGTGGGTTTTTCAAGAGAACTACATCATGCTTCAACTTAAATGGCTGCCTTGCTGCTTTTAAGGGCTTTTCAACATTTAAATTAAGTTCCCTGAGAGATACACACACAAACACAAAGGGATTGTCTTTAATTCCCTAGGCCAGTTTCTATTGCCTCGGGTTCATTTTGCCAAAATACCCTCCTTAGTTTCCTTGTTTGGTTCCTACAGACATACTAATTCCATCCCCCCCTTCATTTCTTCCTGTTTAAATTCATTCAATGAAAACGTGGGCAGAAAAGGAGAGGCTTTTCCAAACAATTCTACAGTGATGGCAGGCTTTTCGTTGATACAAAGTGGGACACTACCTATGTTAACAAAAGGGAATAAGCCTTTGAGTTGAAATATGACATTTCTTAGGTTTTTACACCACCTTTATATTATATAGAGCAGCAAACCTACTTAATACTCCTTACTCATGTTTTCCACACAATGATAGATGTCCATTAAAAAAATCTTTCAAGCAACTTTTGGGCCGGGTCATTTTCCCCACTTGGAACTAAAACTAGAAGGACTTTTCTTCCAACAAGAGTAGAGCTACAGGTTTTCCTTGGTCCCTTTTGATTATAAGCAAGACTAACAATTTATTATACTGATAGTTTTGATTAAAACAGAAATGATAGAAATTTGGCTTTATATTACTAGTGAATTTGCACTATTTTAAATGCATGCCTCCATTAATGGAGATCTCTTCTCTTCATCACAGCTATCTAGTTGGCATTTGTGGTCCACCAAGAAAGTAACAATATCTGTATATCCATTAGCACAGGCAAAATGCAAAGGTGTTCTAAAAGAAATGATATTATAAAAGAAACCATAGTCAGTCAGTCAGTAACTAACAGTAGAATACACCTTTCTTTTTCTTAAGAACATTTTGATTTTGCATCTTTGAACTGTATTTCAAAACTAGTGTACAGCATATGATGAACTGGAATATCCCCATGTACTCAATATACTCTGGAAAAGCTCTACCATATATAAATTGCAGTGAATTAGTTCTTCCTAGCTGAAAAAATAAATTATACTTTGCAAGAAAGAATAAAGCCTAAAATACAGCAGAAGTGAATATTATTTGCTTGATTTCAAATGCAAATCTTTTGATGCCATTCAATTGAAATTAACAACTGATGACATTTAAAGAAAAACAGACCTGGTCTGTTGCTCAGTGGTCCAAAGTCCTCTTTTCTGATGAGAGCAACTTTTGCATCTCATTTGGAAACCAAGGACCCAGAGTAGGGGGGAAGAATGGAGAGGCACACACTGGAAGAACAATACAAATAAATTGTAAATGCAATAAATAAACAACACAACAAATAAATTGTAAATGCAATTGAACAATACAAATAAATTGTAAATGCAATAAATAAACAACACAACAAATACACAACAAATAAATTGTAAATGCAATTGATATAAATTGTAAATGCAATAAATAAACAACACAACAAATAAATTGTAAATGCAATTGAACAATACAAATAAATTGTAAATGCAATCAAACAGATTTTTAAAAATGCAAACAAATAGCACGCAACTGGACAACACAAAAAGGCAAATGGATAACACACAAATAGTTGGTTGTTGCAAAGAACTGGGGGGGAAGGAGTATTGTATACCCAGCAACAGCCAGTGCTGTGCCCTGATTGGCTGGACACAGCACAGGCTGTGATTGGAGGTTCTAATGACAGTTGGTGACAGTTGTAACGGATTTCTGAATCTCTTGTCATCTGCTAATAAAAACCTCCTGAGCCTCTGATCCCATGGCTCCTGCCTCTTCCCCCCACAAACATTTATAACAATTGTTCTATGTACAAACCTTCTTTTATTGATTGCATGTAATTGTTTTATTGATTGCATGTAATATCCTAATCTTCTGAGATGGTGGATTTGGGGTTTTCATGAGCTGTAAGCCATAATCATCACAATGATGACAAATCACGGCTTGAACTATCTTGCATTGCATGTAATGAGTCTAATCTCATATATTAGTTTCACCTTTTCAGTTGCATTACTGAAATAAATGGAACTTTTGCACCATATTCTAATTTTTCGAGTTTCCCCTGTATATTGCCATGCTTTAAGAAATTTACTCGTTAGTGCATCGATTTATTAAATTATGTCCATAGAACCTAGTATGGTCAAATCCCTTTTTTGCTTCCATTCTTTCTGAAACGGATAAAACATTTTAGCCCTTTCCTCCATGGTGAACTGCTTCAACTCAGCAACCTTTGACTATATTTTCCCAAACAAAGAGGCAGTTTCAAGACTTCCAAGTCTTTTCTGTTTGGAATAAAAAAGGGGGGTTCAACATGACAATCCCATGACTCGGGATGATCTGATTGAGGAGGTTTCATCGTTTTTCTCTGAACATTTTGCCTCTCAGGATCCAGACTCCTGGATACATCTCCATGCATGTTTCCCTTGCAGTCAAAAGGAATCAAACAATGCCTCATATCTAATAGACTGGTCATCAACTGCCTTCTTTGAATACTTTTTGATGCCTTGGACAAAATATTAAAACTGACTAAATTTTGGGGGACACGTAAAACCTGGACATTGGGGACTAGATTGGAGTAGAAAGTCTCTCTAACTACCCCTTCCTATTGTTAAAAAAAGGAGGAGGAACTTTTTCTTCTTTTCCATCAATTTGGGTAACAGACACAAACTGCCCATTATCCCTCTGCAAACAAGATGTACTTGCTTTTTGGTAGAATTGTGACAGTATCCAATGGGAGTAAATAGTACCAAATAAAGGACTCCTTAGATGTAGTGGTTAAAGGCATCAGGCTAGAAGCTGAGAGATTGAGTTCTGGTTCCTCCATCTATCTGGGTGGTTTTGGACTAGTCATTAACTCTCCCAGCCTTAGTAAGAAGCAAACAGCAACCATTTCCAAAAAACATCGGACTAGGTTGGCGTCGAAAGTCTCTCTACAGGGAACATCATCAGTGCTGGAAGGGAGGGGGGTTTGCAGAGAGGGTCCTTGATGCTCTCTGAGCTTGGTGATTTTCTTGCAGACGTTTCATGACCCAACTAGGGAACATCATCAGGGCCAAATACCAACCCACCCCTAACGATTGGAAAAAGAGCCTGGGGGGGGGAGGGAATTGAAGGAGGGCTTTACCCCCCACCCCCAAAAAACACCACAATGCTGATTTTTTAAAAGCAAGTAAACTTTATTGCTGAGGGACAGGCCGGTTGGGTGAGAGGTTGATGCTGGGATTTAGCCACAGCTCCTCGTGGTGATGCCATCCCAGCCTCAGTGAACACACAACCTCAAAACACTTTACTTTAAAAAAAAGAAAAGAGAGAGAGAGAGAGAGAAAGCCCCCTCCCCTGTCCACTGGGGCCCAGGTCCGTGTTCCCCTTTTCCCCACATTTTTAATATATATATATATCTATTTTCTCCTTCCTCCTTTTCTTAAAAAACAGAAACAGAAACCTCCTGAGCTTTAGCCCCTTCACAGGGAAACAACTCAAACCAGTTGAAACCAAAAAGCTGCGGGCAGAAGATTTGGGGGGGCGGGAGACTTTGGATCTGGTTCTGATGTTTTTTTTCTTCTAAATCTCATGCTGGGTTTCTATATCTTCTTTTTTAAAATTCAACCAAGTTTAGGCTTCTTAATTCAACTAAGTCTCGTCTTTTCTGCATGCCACATTATCTGGTGTGTTTAAGCCGGGTAAACCAAAGTCAGTTCAAAGCTGGTTTATTGCGTTTTTTTTCTACCTGAGTTTTCTGAAGAATTTAGATTTCTTTGGACCAGAAAAAGCTTAGCATTTTTAATGTGTAAATGAAGCACTTGTTTCATCACAAATATTTAGGAATAATTAGCGGGCTTTCAAAAATTAAGCTAACGGCTCATTTTCGAATTGCCCTCCTCATTTAGGCACTTAATACGTAATATTTTCCTGGGCTCTCTTGACTTTATTGTGGTCAACTATACAAGTGTCTGATGATCAAGCCAGTGGCAAGTAGACCAACAAGACCGTATCTTACGCTCCGTGCCTAGCGACATTTGTTGTTTCTAATCATTCTTTCGAAGTAGGAGTGCACGTGTGTTTGGTCTAAGGCCTCTGCGTAACTTCCGTCATACTCCTCTTCGTCGTCAGTAGCCAGTCCTTCATTTTCATCATAAGAGGTAATTACTTCATTTGTCAGTAACGAAATGATGCCGAAATGGAGGGCCCAGTCAGGCTCCCGCTACCTGGAGCTGTTGATCTGAAAACCTGACATAAGGGAGAACCGTACAGGGGAGAAACCATATAAATGCTTGGACAATGAAGGCTTTTCATTGTTGAGTAAGTCCCTCCCTCCTAAGATACCCCCCCCCCACTCATTTGGCACCTCCAATAGATAGCTGCAGGGAGGCATCTGTCCTCGTGGGATAACCACGGCTTCTCTTAAGCCCCATCTCTGGAGATCATCAAACCTCCATACACCCCAAAGGAGACTTCCTATTGTGCTAGAAAATCCATAATAGTTAAGACTGTACTTGCTTTTCTTGGAGAAAGGATCAGTGCAGGGTAACCTGATCACTCTGGACATAAGGGAGAACCGTACAGGAGAGAAACCATATAAATGCTTGGACAATGAAGGCTTTTCATTGTTGAGTAAGCCCCTCCTCTCCTAAGAGACTCCCCCCACTCATTCGCTATCTTCATTTTCATATGCTCTCTAGGAGGCATCTGTCCTCAGTAATATCCCTTACTGACTTTTCTTTTTAGAAGCCGCCTAGAAAGGCGATCGCGTGACTCCCGGATACTACAACCCTCATAAATACAGGCCAATGACCAAAGCGCCTGGAATTTTGATCCCGTGACTGTAGGGATGTTGTAACGGTCGTAAGTTTGAGGACTGGTCACGAGTGGCTTCAAACGATCGCTAAGTCAATTGTTGTAAGTCGAGGAGTATTAGGCAAAGCAATGTGCCCACTTCCTGTTTGCCCTACCCGATTTAACCCCCCCTTCCTTACCTGCGGTGTAGACGTTGAAGTAAGTGGGTTTGTTGGCCACATTTCCCACGGGCTCCAGGCCCGGTCCACGGGCTGCCACCTTGCTGGCGTCCCCGAGCGCCATGCCCACGTTGACTTCAAAGGGGCTCCGGTCAATATTTTGACCAGCAAAAAGGACAGTGACCTGGAAGAGCAGAGGGGGAAAATCGGGAGAAACTCAGCAAAGAGAGAGAAACTGACTTTCCCCCCCCAAAATAAGACCCCATTGGAGGCCAACCCTACCTGGGACAAACTCTGGGCACTGGGGGGAAGTGGGTGGGGGGTGGCCTACCTCCCCCGTGTGTCCCTCGGGGTCTTCGATGTAGACCAGTACTTCTCCCAAGCCTGCCTCGACAGTCTCCACTGTGAAATGGGCTGATTTCAGCACCGTGTTTCCGTGGGAACTGATCCTAAGACTCTAGCACATCCAGCATCGTTCTGCATTCTGGACGAATGCACGGCTGCATTCTGGACGAGCTGAAGTCTCCGAATGCTCTTCAAGGGTGCCCCATGTAGAGCGCATTGCAGTAGTCCAGTCTTGAGGTCACAATGGCATGACTGACAGTTGCGAGTGCCTCCCGGTTCAGGTAGGGACGCAATTGGTGCACCAGGCGAACCTGGGCAAATGCCCCCCTGGTCACAGCCGACAAGTGATCTTCTAAGGTCAGCTGTGGATCCAGGAGGACTCCCAAATTGCGAACCCTGTCTGAGGGTCGTAGAATTTCACCCCCCAGCCTGAGAGATGGAATACCTAGCTAATTATTGGGAGGGAAACGCACAAGCCACTCGGTCTTGTCCGGATTGAGTGCAAGCTTGTTTACCCCCATCCAGACCCTAACAGCCTCCAGGCACTGACACATCACGTCAACCGCTTCACTGAGTTGGCACGGGGCGGACAGATACAACTGGGTATCGTCCGTGTACTGGTGGTATTTTATCCCGTGCCGCCGAATGATCTCGCCCAACAGCTTCATGTAGATGTTAAACATGAAGGGGGGACAGGACCGAACCCTGCGGTACCGCGTATTTCAGGGGCCTAGGGGTCGACCTCTGCCCCCCAACCAACACCGACTGCGACCTGTCCGAGAGGTAGGAGGAGAACCGCCGAAGAACGGTGACTCCCACCCCCACCTCCCGTAACCGCCGCAGAAGGATACCATGGTCGATGGTATCAAAGGCTGCTGAGAGGTCAAGAAGCACTAGGACGGAGGCATGACCTTCATCCCTGGCTCTCCAGAGATCATCGGTCAGTGCGGCAAAGCAGTTTCCGTGCTGTAGCCAGGCCTGAATCCAGACTGAAAGGGATCCTGATAATCTTGTATGATTGCCTGAGTTGGATAGCCCACCTCTTTTGTGGACAGCCCACTGTTTGACACCTAGTGCTCAGTGGGATCCACAACATGAGCGCCAACACCAGCGTTTACAGGCTACTACTCGCTGCTGACCACTCTTGCATCCTTCCCCACTGGTGTGTGTTTTCCCACTGCTAACTGCACCACCAACCACTCCCCCTTCCTTGTGAGTCGTTACTACTGGAGAAAAGGGCCATTTTCTGGCTGCTTTAGGCTGCTTTATTTCCACATAGTGACACCTCCTACAAACTACCCCCCCCCCCAATTGTCTCAAGATGACTTGTGCAGCCAAAGTTGCAGCGCTGACTGATGAGAGAGCTGATGAGACAAGGCAATTGCTGTGCAAAGGTGGTAGTGTCAGGTCTGTCCTGAATTGGACAATTGGGAAAGAAAAACCCTCGACTCCAATTTCTTTGGAGCAAAAAGTTCTTTTACTAAAGTCCACCGGCTACAGAGAAAATATTGGGATCTGAGTATTCCCGCCAAAATCTTACAATTTTCTTTTTATTATTTATTTAGTTTATCAAATATGTAAGAGATAATAGGTGCCCCCCGCCTTTGACTTAGTCCCATCAGTGTCCAATAGTATTTGTTTCATGTTTTGGGAATGGCTTTGATGTTTGACATCTTGATGGAGTTTCCCATTCTGTTCTTGGGCCAGTTTATTCTGGATTGACGCATCTGGTTTCTGTCAGCTTGTCTCTCCTCTTACTCATTCACATGCCCAACCTTTACCTCGCCATGCCTTCTCCTCCCCTTGCGCTTTATGGTAGAATGTTAGCAAAGTAAAGATGCTGAAGGTGGCAGGCCTGACATTCTTCCCCCCTTGGAAAAGACTAGTGCTTAAGAGGAGAGAAAAGACAAATATAAATAATCAGTTAAAGTTCAGTGGGGCTTATCGGGATACTTTATATGGAATTTGTGGGGGAAGTCTTTTCAGGGCCACTGGAATATTGGAAAGCTTTGCTAAAAATCTTTGTATTTAAAGTCAAATCCAAACTGGCCTATTGTTTTTTTCACTTAAAGCTTAAGAAATAAGCTTTGAAAATGTTGCCATCAATTTAACTCTTGTTTTATCCTACCTTATGTCTCGTATTCACATCTGGATATCTGAAAATAGCCAGTTTTCCATTCTTGTGCATATTATTTTAGCTATTTTATGTCCTCAATGGGGTTGGCTTTGATGGTGGTTTTTGGTGAGCTTCCAAAATGGTTCAGGAATATAAGGGAGGCCACATTGTGCCAAGTACGATTGTACGATCAGGGACCTTCAGAAGATGCATCTTGTGGTTTAGATTTCTCTCTGGATGGGGGGGAGCAGTAGGATTCCCTATTTTTTACAAATACGAGTTCTGGGGGTACAGCTGTGTTTGAAAGATTCTTTGGGTGCTGCCGGTTTTTGCAGCTCCTTGAATGGAAAATGGTGTTGGGTGCCACAGACCTTTCTATTGCCAGATGCAATACAGTTGCACTCAATTAAAATGAATCGTCGTCCCCCAGGACTAGAATCCCTCCGCAGGGATCAACGGCGTTGCGCTGATAAGAGCTAGACACTCCTGTGATATTTGATAACTCCGTGCAGCTAATCATGTTGCTGGATTTCATCGTCTAGTCAGCAGGGCTTAACCAACTGACAAACCGGCTGTAGGCGTTAACAGCAGGAGGGTCCGGTAGTACCTTGTTTCCCCGAAACCGAGACCTCTCTGGGTAATAAACTTAATCGGGCTTTTGAGCTAAAATAATCCCTTCCCCTAAAATAAGGCCTTTAATGCACCTGTCCACTTGGTTCCGGCCATTTCCTCCGGGGGAACAATACCCCACATGCACCCTGCCATTCATACGGAACGGCCTCGCGGAGGCCACTCCCGCCAACACTAGCTACTGTCCTTTTATTGGTGCCTTCCAAGAGAGAGAGGGGTCCATCTGATTGGCTGGCAGCTGCTCCCTTACCCCCCCCCCCCAGCTGGGATATCCTTTTCATACTAGGCCCCAGGAAATGCACTTTTAAGAAAACAATGTGTAAATGAAGCACTTGTTTCATCACAAATATTTAGGAATAATTAGCGGGCTTTCAAAAATTAAGCTAACGGCTCATTTTCGAATTGCCCTCCTCATTTAGGCACTTAATACGTAATATTTTCCTGGGCTCTCTTGACTTTATTGTGGTCAACTATGCAAGTGTCTGATGATCAAGCCAGTGGCAAGTAGACCAACAAGACCGTATCTTACGCTCCGTGCTTAGCGACATTTGTTGTTTCTAATCATTCTTTCGAAGTAGGAGTGCACGTGTGTTTGGTCTAAGGCCTCTGCGTAACTTCCGTCATACTCCTCTTCGTCGTCAGTAGCCAGTCCTTCATTTTCATCATAAGAGGTAATTACTTCATTTGTCAGTAACGAAATGATGCCGAAATGGAGGGCCCAGTCAGGCTCCCGCTACCTGGAGCTGTTGATCTGAAAACCTGACATAAGGGAGAACCGTACAGGGGAGAAACCATATAAATGCTTGGACAATGAAGGCTTTTCATTGTTGAGTAAGTCCCTCCCTCCTAAGATACCCCCCCCCCCACTCATTTGGCACCTCCAATAGATAGCTGCAGGGAGGCATCTGTCCTCGTGGGATAACCACGGCTTCTCTTAAATCCATAATAGTTAAGACTGTACTTGCTTTTCTTGGAGAAAGGATCAGTGCAGGGTAACCTGATCACTCTGGACATAAGGGAGAACCGTACAGGAGAGAAACCATATAAATGCTTGGACAATGAAGGTTTTTCATTGTTGAGTAAGCCCCTCCTCTCCTAAGAGACTCCCCCCACTCATTCGCTATCTTCATTTTCATATGCTCTCTAGGAGGCATCTGTCCTCAGTAATATCCCTTACTGACTTTTCTTTTTAGAAGCCGCCTAGAAAGGCGATCGCGTGACTCCCGGATACTACAACCCTCATAAATACAGGCCAATGACCAAAGCGCCTGGAATTTTGATCCCGTGACTGTAGGGATGTTGTAACGGTCGTAAGTTTGAGGACTGGTCACGAGTGGCTTCAAACGATCGCTAAGTCAATTGTTGTAAGTCGAGGAGTATTAGGCAAAGCAATGTGCCCACTTCCTGTTTGCCCTACCCGATTTAACCCCCCCTTCCTTACCTGCGGTGTAGACGTTGAAGTAAGTGGGTTTGTTGGCCACATTTCCCACGGGCTCCAGGCCCGGTCCACGGGCTGCCACCTTGCTGGCGTCCCCGAGCGCCATGCCCACGTTGACTTCAAAGGGGCTCCGGTCAATATTTTGACCAGCAAAAAGGACAGTGACCTGGAAGAGCAGAGGGGGAAAATCGGGAGAAACTCAGCAAAGAGAGAGAAACTGACTTTCCCCCCCCAAAATAAGACCCCATTGGAGGCCAACCCTACCTGGGACAAACTCTGGGCACTGGGGGGAAGTGGGTGGGGGGTGGCCTACCTCCCCCGTGTGTCCCTCGGGGTCTTCGATGTAGACCAGTACTTCTCCCAAGCCTGCCTCGACAGTCTCCACTGTGAAATGGGCTGATTTCAGCACCGTGTTTCCGTGGGAACTGATCCTAAGACTCTAGCACATCCAGCATCGTTCTGCATTCTGGACGAATGCACGGCTGCATTCTGGACGAGCTGAAGTCTCCGAATGCTCTTCAAGGGTGCCCCATGTAGAGCGCATTGCAGTAGTCCAGTCTTGAGGTCACAATGGCATGACTGACAGTTGCGAGTGCCTCCCGGTTCAGGTAGGGACGCAATTGGTGCACCAGGCGAACCTGGGCAAATGCCCCCCTGGTCACAGCCGACAAGTGATCTTCTAAGGTCAGCTGTGGATCCAGGAGGACTCCCAAATTGCGAACCCTGTCTGAGGGTCGTAGAATTTCACCCCCCAGCCTGAGAGATGGAATACCTAGCTAATTATTGGGAGGGAAACGCACAAGCCACTCGGTCTTGTCCGGATTGAGTGCAAGCTTGTTTACCCCCATCCAGACCCTAACAGCCTCCAGGCACTGACACATCACGTCAACCGCTTCACTGAGTTGGCACGGGGCGGACAGATACAACTGGGTATCGTCCGTGTACTGGTGGTATTTTATCCCGTGCCGCCGAATGATCTCGCCCAACAGCTTCATGTAGATGTTAAACAGGAAGGGGGGACAGGACCGAACCCTGCGGTACCGCGTATTTCAGGGGCCTAGGGGTCGACCTCTGCCCCCCAACCAACACCGACTGCGACCTGTCCGAGAGGTAGGAGGAGAACCGCCGAAGAACGGTGACTCCCACCCCCACCTCCCGTAACCGCCGCAGAAGGATACCATGGTCGATGGTATCAAAGGCTGCTGAGAGGTCAAGAAGCACTAGGACGGAGGCATGACCTTCATCCCTGGCTCTCCAGAGATCATCGGTCAGTGCGGCAAAGCAGTTTCCGTGCTGTAGCCAGGCCTGAATCCAGACTGAAAGGGATCCTGATAATCTTGTATGATTGCCTGAGTTGGATAGCCCACCTCTTTTGTGGACAGCCCACTGTTTGACACCTAGTGCTCAGTGGGATCCACAACATGAGCGCCAACACCAGCGTTTACAGGCTACTACTCGCTGCTGACCACTCTTGCATCCTTCCCCACTGGTGTGTGTTTTCCCACTGCTAACTGCACCACCAACCACTCCCCCTTCCTTGTGAGTCGTTACTACTGGAGAAAAGGGCCATTTTCTGGCTGCTTTAGGCTGCTTTATTTCCACATAGTGACACCTCCTACAAACTACCCCCCCCCCAATTGTCTCAAGATGACTTGTGCAGCCAATGTTGCAGCGCTGACTGATGAGAGAGCTGATGAGACAAGGCAATTGCTGTGCAAAGGTGGTAGTGTCAGGTCTGTCCTGAATTGGACAATTGGGAAAGAAAAACCCTCGACTCCAATTTCTTTGGAGCAAAAAGTTCTTTTACTAAAATCCACCGGCTACAGAGAAAATATTGGGATCTGAGTATTCCCGCCAAAATCTTACAATTTTCTTTTTATTATTTATTTAGTTTATCAAATATGTAAGAGATAATAGGTGCCCCCCCGCCTTTGACTTAGTCCCATCAGTGTCCAATAGTATTTGTTTCATGTTTTGGGAATGGCTTTGATGTTTGACACCTTGATGGAGTTTCCCATTCTGTTCTTGGGCCAGTTTATTCTGGATTGACGCATCTGGTTTCTGTCAGCTTGTCTCTCCTCTTACTCATTCACATGCCCAACCTTTACCTCGCCATGCCTTCTCCTCCCCTTGCGCTTTATGGTAGAATGTTAGCCAAGTAAAGATGCTGAAGGTGGCAGGCCTGACATTCTTCCCCCCTTGGAAAAGACTAGTGCTTAAGAGGAGAGAAAAGACAAATATAAATAATCAGTTAAAGTTCAGTGGGGCTTATCGGGATACTTTATATGGAATTTGTGGGGGAAGTCTTTTCAGGGCCACTGGAATATTGGAAAGCTTTGCTAAAAATCTTTGTATTTAAAGTCAAATCCAAACTGGCCTATTGTTTTTTTCACTTAAAGCTTAAGAAATAAGCTTTGAAAATGTTGCCATCAATTTAACTCTTGTTTTATCCTACCTTATGTCTCGTATTCACATCTGGATATCTGAAAATAGCCAGTTTTCCATTCTTGTGCATATTATTTTAGCTATTTTATGTCCTCAATGGGGTTGGCTTTGATGGTGGTTTTTGGTGAGCTTCCAAAATGGTTCAGGAATATAAGGGAGGCCACATTGTGCCAAGTACGATTGTACGATCAGGGACCTTCAGAAGATGCATATTGTGGTTTAGATTTCTCTCTGGATGGGGGGGAGCAGTAGGATCCCCTATTTTTTACAAATACGAGTTCTGGGGGTACAGCTGTGTTTGAAAGATTCTTTGGGTGCTGCAGGTTTCACAAACAGATTTGTAAATGAAGACAAATGTTGAATCTTTCCATCAAAGGAAAAACGCAATGGAATTTGCTTTGTATTGCTTTAAAACTTCTCCTTGTATCCCTGTAACAAGCCAAAGCCAGAAAAAAACTTATTCGCAAGCATTTTGGATGTGAAGAGCCCAAAATGAAAACAGAAAGGTATATCCTTGGGCAAAAATTCCCAAAATTTTGGGTGAGCTTACTGGAGGAAGCATCTTCCAGTAACATATGCTAAATCTGACTAGTACATTTGAAAAAAATTGAAGGATCTTCACTTGATTTGGGAAGCAACTTCAAGGAAACTTTGCACTTAAACTTTTATTGAAATGATTTCAAATATAAATTTTTTTCTTCTAGATTTATATGGAATATCAGAAGGAAAAAAAATGTCATCCTCTATCAATCTTCTCTAGGAAGGAAAAGGAATTCTTTTCTACAGAAAAAGGAAAAAGCAAGCCTTTGCTTTTAATTAACAAGCAGTATAATAAACTATCATTCTGAATCATTTCGGGGTGGCAGAATGTTCTCAGCAGAAGAATGAAAGAAACAATGAATTATTTGTTTCAGATTAGGGTTAACTAAATTGGGATCAGAATTATTCCCCCCCACTCCTGCAGAAAACTTTGATTTTATTAAAAATGACATCAACTACCTTTTGAAGAAATTACATTTTGAGCACGGGAGACTTCCTTCACAGGCACGGAGATTTCAGGTGTAACATTTGTTTTTATTAATTGTGGAGATACATGATCTTCCAACATAAACATGTCATCTGGTTTAACACATGGAATACTTTTCAGAGAAATACTGGTAGAATCCCAGTCAGATGTACTAAATTGGGATCAGAATTATTCCCCCCCACTCCTGCAGAAAACTTTGATTTTATTAAAAATGACATCAACTACCTTTTGAAGAAATTACATTTTGAGCACGGGAGACTTCCTTCACAGGCACGGAGATTTCAGGTGTAACATTTGTTTTTATTAATTGTGGAGATACATGATCTTCCAACATAAACATGTCATCTGGTTTAACACATGGAATACTTTTCAGAGAAATACTGGTAGAATCCCAGTCAGATGTATCTAACAACAAAAAAAGATTTAAAAAGATTAAAGCAGTAAATACAACAACATACAATAGTTTAGCAAACGTTAATCAAATGTATTTTGAAATCAAGTTAATATAAAGATCTATTAGGTTGCCAATATTAACAACAAAAAAGTCTATGGCTGAAACATTCCTACATTTGTAGTATATCAGCATTTGGTTCTTAAAACATTGATAGGTCCTAGAAACTATTTTGACTTAACCATTACATTTATTTGTACATATCTCAAATGAAAAGAATTAAATTTTCTATAGTTTAACAGAAAAGTACATTCCTTTTTTTTTGCGGATACAACATTTAATTTCATAAGCAAAAATTATTTATTTTTTTGTAATATATGGCAAAATTAAATATTAGAATTTAAAATACGTAATAATATGTATCATATAATATTTTAAGCCCCATATAATGTAGTTACCTGATTTTTGCTTTTCTATGATCGTCTTTTTTACAACAGGAGCAGGAGATTCACATACCAAGGGTTTTTTTGAGATATTTTGCTATAAAGATAATTCAGTGAAGAATAAAATAAGATACCACAATGTAGTAGTAAAAACAGTTAAATAAATTCATGTAACAAAAGTAGTACTAACCTGTAAACCTGGTTTTCCTAGGGGGGAAAAAAGGCAAAAAATGCTGCATTCAGTGTATAAGACACACCCAGATTTTCACACTTTTTTGAGAGAAAAAGGTGTGTCTTATACTCCGAAAAATACGGTAGGTGTTATATGTTTGTTTATAAATAAGAAATAGGATATGGGAAGAATAGATCATTTGTTGTATTTTAAGAGAAGGTGATAAATTACTAAAATTGTTTGTACTTGTGATAATTCTTTATATTTTTTCTTTCTTTTTCTTTACTTTATTCTTTTTCCTTTTCTATTTTTTCTTATCTGCACCCTTCTTTTTATTCTTTTGTTAGATATTTTATAGGGTTATTGTAGGAGGAAAATATATCGGTATAACCTGTACATTAAGGCACAAGTTGAATCAGGTAGACCCAGGATAAAGTCTTACTAGTTATAGAAATTTGTTGGGAATATATTGGCAATATATATAAATCAACCCTGTTCTGCTCCGGGCAATGAGGTTCTGCTCGGGCAGCCAGTTAACTCCACGCTTAGGAATATCTTTCAGATCACGTTTATTATCAGGCATCCTTAATTACAAAACTTACAGTTCAGTAATGAGGTTCTTCTGACTTTCCATGATCTGTCCCATCACGTAGTGTAAAAAGACATTAATTCCTCTAACCCATGCTGCTGGTGCAAAGCTGCTTCTGGTCGTGCCGATGGCGATTCAGTGAGTGCCCAGTAATAAATCAATTTCCCGGGCAGAGTACCCCACTGCCCAATCAGGGAGCACAGATGTGGTCACATGTTATGGGACTACATTTCCCATAAGGTAGCTACATTTCCCATGAGGTAGTTTCTTAAAGGAGACAGCACTTAATTCCTAAATTAGCTATATACTGTTGGGACAGCACACTGGGACAGCACACTCCCCACCTGGAATTATAAATTCCACTATCAACTAGCCTTTAACTAAAGATAAACAAAAAACATGGCATAAAAATGCAAACTGACTGCCTAACTAACTGAGTTACACAAAGACATAGCATGACTATCTAATCAACTAAGATAAACAAAGGCTTAACATCAAACATGTAATTAACTGACTAATTAACTGAGCATGCAACTCTACCTAACTGATTAACTGGGTTACACAAGCCATAGCTTCAGACAGTGCAAACAATCATGTAAACACAAAGCATGCAAAGCTTGAGGTTCAATCTTCTAGTTCAGTCTTTCGTAGCAGCAGTACCAGGTCGCTGATTGGTCTGGTGTAGAGTTTCTTGGTGGAAATCCTCTTCGCAACCTGAGCCTCCATCTGACGAACTAGTTCATCATTACTGGGTGGGGCTTGGTGCACAAGTCCCATAGGCCATGAGTTCCAGTGGACACAAGTCCCTTAGGCCACAAGTTCCAATACATGTCTTTGGGGTTGAAGTTCCCTGCTGGTTCTGGCCAGTCACCTGTCTTCTGGGTCAGTAAGGTGGCTGGAGTAAGGGCAGTTGGTATTTCAGGATCCAAAAACTCTGGAACCAAGGCTTGAGAGTTGATGATGGTTGCACCTTCTACCACGAGGGTGGTGAAGATGATTACTGCTAAGCCCAACATGAGAGGCTTCCGTCTGGAGAGTTGTTTGAAGCGAGTTGGTTCTTGGGACTGGTTGGCGGGTAGTTGTGGTGCTAGTTTCACCTTTCCCAAGATGAGACTGATGTGGACGTTGTTCTCCCCACCGTAGACGATGTGAACGTTGTTCTCCCCACCGTAGATCTTGAAGTATCCTACACCTGTTACCGCCTTCGTTGTGGCGATAGGCAAGGTGGGAACATACTTGCGCTGGACAGGAACGCCTTGGAGACAACTCAGGGATTCTCGCCATATTGGCCGGTCTTGCTTCTGTTGGTTGTGCTGTTCGTTGCTGGACCACATGAAACATAGATAACTTTGATGGTTTTCTCTGACGAGGAATAAGTAGAACATCTGCTGGATGTTGTCCATGATGGCTATGGCTTCCTTTCTGGGGTGAATGAGCATGCTGAGTAGACTGTTGGCGACGTTGGGACTTTTGAAGAGCACTTTATTCAGAGAGGGACCTTGGGATTGCATGCTGGTATCAAAAAGTGCTCGAATCTGGTCTGGCTCTTGTGGCTGGCACTTTCTAAAGGATGGTGGGTGCCAACATTCTTCATCAATTTTCGGAAGTGGAGTAAGTTCTGCATGTCCGTTCTGGACCATCTGGTTTATGAACTCTACTAAATTAGCTTCCATGTATATGATTTGTCTCAGAATGAAGAGGCGAGGGAAAGGTTGCTCATAGTTATTTAGAAACCGTTGCCTTGGTATGCAAAAGGGTATTGGGGCCATCCAATTTTTGGTGGCCTCCTGTTGGAATTCCTTGACCATGAGCCTAAGAAATTCTTTGTTCTCTATTGACAAGGTCAAATCATTCTCTTCTTTGCTGGTCTGGAACACTGTTGCTCCTAAAACTGGTTTGAGTGTCGAGGTCGTGAAGTGTTCTTGGCTTGGTTTCAAATGGGATGTTCTCCCATTACTGAGAGTGGAAGTTGTGAAGACATTTGTCTGGGTTGGGACCTGATGTCGATCGACACACACCATCCCAAAGATGCCCCTTCCAAGTTCTGTCTCGAGGGCAGATGGGGAGTCCTTTGGACCTTTGTCCACTTCATGAGGGGTGAAAGTGTTGGAGGTGTCTGTTCCTGGCAAAGGCAGGATTTCGGCTTTGAGATCTAGAACAGGAGAGTGATTACTCATGTGCTTCAGGTGAGGTGGGATGCTTGCTACCTCTGGTGTCGTAATCTCACTGCGATCATCTGGTGGGTTGTCCCATTCTAGTAACGGTGGCAGTGGGAGCCGAGCACTCCCATCTAACTCTTCTCTGCAGAATCCATTGACTTCCCTCCCCACCATGCACCGGGACCCGGTGCATGTTGATGGCATGACGTGCGTTTCTTCATTTTGGACATTGATGAGACTGTCGAGTATTGAGTCTCGTGATCCAGATCGAGATTTTCCACCTTGTTCCTGTTGTGGTGGGCTTGGGTCTTCCATGTAGGCCTTAACATGCTTGTGCTGGTTATCTTTTTCCAGCTTCCTAGGACTGTGGCTGAGGGAGGAACAGTTAGCCTCATCTGTAGAACTTTGGCCCGTATTAGTCTTTTTTTCGCTTCCCGCTTGCGCGGAAGGTATTCCAGTCGAACCTTAAGTTTGGCTATTGTAGCTGCGTTCTCTGCCTCCATGGTTGCCAACTCTGCCTGAGCTTTGGCTTCTGCAGCCACCTTCTTTGCCTGAGCTTTGGTTGCTATTGATGCCTTCTCCGCTTCCATGATTGCCAGCTCTGCCCGAGCTTTGGCTGCTGCAGCTGCCTTCTCTGCTGCCATGGTTGCCGACTTTTCCTTCAGCAGCTGCTCTTCTTGTATAAACTCTAGATCCAACTCAGCCGCCTCAACTTCTTTTTGTGCTTCTGCAGCTGCAGGTATTCGTGGCCTTTGGCTGTAATGGGAAGATTGCTGTGAGAAGCTGCTACCTGCCTTTGATTGGGAAGATGAGGCCTTTCTAGAGGCATGGGAGGAATCTGCATGTGACTGTTGAGATGTCGTATGTGAACGATGAGACTTCACTGATGCGGACTTTTCTCCCTGTGTAACTTTTGGACTGGATGCGGATGTCCTCTTAGAAGCGTGAGAGGGGGTTGCTTGTGACCCCTGAGATGGTGCTCGCGAACGATGAGACACTTCAGACCTGGCATTTGTTTCTGATGTGTCCTTGGGGTTGGATGAGGACGCTTTCCTGGAAGCATGAGAGGGAGCTACATATGACTGTCGAGATGCTTCAGCCTCAGCCTTCTTGTCTGGGGCCGTCTCCCTCTTCAGATTGGATTGTAAAAGGTCTTTGCTCCGTCGGATCTGTTTTTTACGTTCTTTGTATAACATCTGAATGCGCAACATTTCCCCCTGGAGTTCTTCATCACCATTTAGTAGTAACTGGATAGCAGTGAGGCGGTCTCCGTAAGATCTCCATGGCTTGTAGATTTTGTCCATATCTTTACTTAAAGAACGGAGGCGTTCTGGGGGTAAATCGTCTTCGAGTTTGTTGCAGAGATGCTGCAACTGCTTCCAGGCGCTTTCCTGCTTCCGATAAACCCGGTCCCATTCCTCCAAGAGGTTTGACCGCATAGTCTGCGTAGGCTTTCTATGCTGTCTTAGGTCATAGGCTGTTTGACATGTTTCCGCCTTTTCTGATAGTTGGACATCCAATTCTGAGCTTTGGGTGACCAATTCTGAGTCTATGATGGGTTCAGGCATGTCTGACCCTTCTGCCATGTTTAGAAAGGTTCTATAACAAGGATTAATTCAGAAGATGTCTAGAATCCGTTATCAATTTTTGAGTCCAACTCCCTTTTTTGGCCACTAGGTTGCGTTGTTAGACTTGGAGATGCGGGTGCAGTTCACTTGCCAGCCACTAGGGTGCGTAGAGAAGCTTTGGAGTTGCAGGTGCAATTCACCTGCCAGCCACTAGGGTGCGTAGAGAAGCTTTGGAGTTGCAGATGCAGTTCACCTGCCAGCCACTAGGGTGCGTTGAGAAGCTTTGAAGATGCAGGTGCAGTTCACCTGCCAGCCACTAGGGTGCGTAGAGAAGCTTTGGAGTTGCAGGTGCAGTTGACCTGACAGCCACTAGGGTGCGTTGAGAAGCTTTGGAGTTGCAGGCGCAGTTCACCTGCCAGCCACTAGAGTGCGTTGAGAAGCTTTGGAGTTGCAGGCGCAGTTCACCTGTCAACCACTAGGGTGCGTTGAGAAGCTTTGAAGATGCAGGCGCAGTTCACCTGCCAGCCACTAGAGAGCGTTGAGAAACTTTGAAGATGCAGGCGTGGTTCACCTGCCAGCCACTAGGGTGCGTTGAGAAGCTTTGGAGATGCAGGTGCAGTTCACCTGCCAGCCACTAGAGTGCGTTGAGAAGCTTTGAAGATGCAGGCACAGTTCACCTGCCAGCCACTAGGGAGCGTTGAGAAACTTTGGAGATGCAAGCACTGTTCACCTGCCAGCCACTAGAGTGCGTTGAGAAGCTTTGGAGATGCAGGCGCAGTTCACCTGTCAACCACTAGGGTGCGTTGAGAAGCTTTGAAGATGCAGGCGCAGTTCACCTGCCAGCCACTAGAGAGCGTTGAGAAACTTTGAAGATGCAGGCGTGGTTCACCTGCCAGCCACTAGGGTGCGTTGAGAAGCTTTGGAGATGCAGGTGCAGTTCACCTGCCAGCCACTAGAGTGCGTTGAGAAGCTTTGAAGATGCAGGCACAGTTCACCTGCCAGCCACTAGGGAGCGTTGAGAAACTTTGGAGATGCAAGCACTGTTCACCTGCCAGCCACTAGAGTGCGTTGAGAAGCTTTGGAGATGCAGGCGCAGTTCACCTGTCAGCCACTAGGGTGCGTTGAGAAGCTTTGGAGATGCAGGCGCAGTTCACCTGCCAGCCACTAGAGTGCGTTGAGAAGCTTTGAAGATGCAGGCACAGTTCACCTGCCAGCCACTAGGGAGCGTTGAGAAACTTTGGAGATGCAAGCACTGTTCACCTGCCAGCCACTAGAGTGCGTTGAGAAGCTTTGGAGATGCAGGCGCAGTTCACCTGTCAGCCACTAGGGTGCGTTGAGAAGCTTTGGAGATGCAGGTGCAGTTCACCTGCCAGCCACTAGAGTGCGTTGAGAAGCTTTGAAGATGCAGGCACAGTTCACCTGCCAGCCACTAGGGAGCGTTGAGAAACTTTGGAGATGCAAGCACTGTTCACCTGCCAGCCACTAGAGTGCGTTGAGAAGCTTTGAAGATGCAGGCACAGTTCACCTGCCAGCCACTAGGGAGCGTTGAGAAGCTTTGGAGATGCAGGCGCAGTTCACCTGTCAGCCACTAGGGTGCGTTGAGAAGCTTTGGAGATGCAGGTGCAGTTCACCTGCCAGCCACTAGAGTGCGTTGAGAAGCTTTGAAGATGCAGGCACAGTTCACCTGCCAGCCACTAGGGAGCGTTGAGAAACTTTGGAGATGCAAGCACTGTTCACCTGCCAGCCACTAGAGTGCGTTGAGAAGCTTTGGAGATGCAGGCGCAGTTCACCTGCCGGCCACTAGCGCGCGTAGAGAAGCTTGGAGTTGCAGGTGCAGTTCACCTGCCAGCCACTAGAGTGCATTGAGAAGCTTTGGAGATGCAGGTGTAGTTCACCTTCCAGCCACTAGAGTGCGTTGAGAAGCTTTGAAGATGCAGGCACAGTTCACCTGCCAGCCACTAGAGTGCGTTGAGAAGCTTTGGAGTTGCAGGCGCAGTTCTCCTGCCGGCCACTAGCGCGCGTAGAGAAGCTTGGAGTTGCAGGTGCAGTTCACCTGCCAGCCACTAGGGTGCGTTGAGAAGCTTTGGAGATGCAGGTGTAGTTCACCTTCCAGCCACTAGAGTGCGTTGAGAAGCTTTGAAGATGCAGGCACAGTTCACCTGCCAGCCACTAGAGTGCGTTGAGAAGCTTTGGAGTTGCAGGCGCAGTTCTCCTGCCGGCCACTAGCGCGCGTAGAGAAGCTTGGAGTTGCAGGTGCAGTTCACCTGCCAGCCACTAGGGTGCGTTGAGAAGCTTTGAAGATGCAGGCACAGTTCACCTGCCAGCCTCTCGAGTGCGTTGAGAAGCTTTGAAGATGCAGGTGCAGTTCACCTGCCAGCCTCTCGAGTGCGTTGCTAGTGTTGGCTTAAGGAACTGGACTGCAGTTCTAGAGTGGTCACTAGATGGCGCTGCTTGTGTCTATCGTTTGGAGTGATGGGGCAATTGCGTTTCCTGTTTGAGGTTTACGGCTCAGCTGCCTCTCCAATCTTGGGATTCTTAAGGGACTGGACCCGAACTCGGAACCCCTCTTGGACCTGGCTGGCTTGATACCTCCTAAGGGCTTGCACCTTTTCCCACTTCACAAACAATAACAAATCAGCAAGAACGTAACATGCTCTCTCTTTTGATTCATTCAGCTGGTCTGCCTCTGCCTTATGTCCCTTTTGGCTGTCTGCAGGCTTGCATCGGTTGGCCTCTTTATTGCCTCTCGTTGCCAAGACAACTCATCAATAAAGTTCAAAGGAGTTGGGAGGTCTGCTCTGGGCTGATGACCTCTTCCTTACTCAAATTTCGTTTGCATGGAGATTTTCCATGAGGCATCTACTACACAAAGAACTTCTCTTCTTGTTAGTTTTGGGAACGAAAGGGGGGTTGCTTTATCATGCAAATCCTGATTTCCTTTTAACACACTTTCTTAATCACAACAACTTTCTTCATCTCAGGAGAGATAATCAGCCTTTCTCGCTGAAATGGGATGTTTCTCTTTGCTCCAAAAAGGCAGGGGGGGGGGGGAAATCCTGGCAGCTTTTCTCAGTTAAAATGCAAACGGAGTTTGGGATTCCACCTCAACGTCTTAATTACTCAGGAGCTTCTGGATGGGGGCAAATCATTCATCATCTTTTTCTTGAGGGGAATAAACTTCAAAGCCTTTTTACTCTGAGGAGGTAAAGGAATTTCTACTGTCTTCTGCTTCGGAGCTCAGAGAGGAAAACAAAGGAAGCTACAAGAGTTTTAAGGTTTTTTTTACTCCGGAGCTCAGAGAAAGTTAAAGGTGTCTAATGTCTTTTTACTGCGGAGCTCAGAGAGGAGGACAAAGGAAGTTAAAGGAATGTCTTTTTACTGTTCTGCTCCGGGCAATGAGGTTCTGCTCGGGCAGCCAGTTAACTCCACGCTTAGGAATATCTTTCAGATCACGTTTATTATCAGGCATCCTTAATTACAAAACTTACAGTTCAGTAATGAGGTTCTTCTGACTTTCCATGATCTGTCCCATCACGTAGTGTAAAAAGACATTAATTCCTCTAACCCATGCTGCTGGTGCAAAGCTGCTTCTGGTCGTGCCGATGGCGATTCAGTGAGTGCCCAGTAGTAAATCAATTTCCCGGGCAGAGTACCCCACTGCCCAATCAGGGAGCACAGATGTGGTCACATGTTATGGGACTACATTTCCCATAAGGTAGCTACATTTCCCATGAGGTAGTTTCTTAAAGGAGACAGCACTTAATTCCTAAATTAGCTATATACTGTTGGGACAGCACACTGGGACAGCACAAACCCACCTACCCCCCCCACCCCCCCCACAACCCTTAGCCATTCCATTATATTTTCCATATCTAAACAACTGAAAAACATTTAAAATATTTATGTATGTTGATATAACAAAAGGGATAATTTATGATGAATTTACCATTAAATGGTTCTTCTATAATACTGTGCATATGTTTATTGAAATTTTTGGTTTTATTGAAATTTGTAGGCCGCCCTTTTCCCTGAGGGGACTCAGGGCGGCTCACAGAAAACCAAGGGAGGGGGAATACGACATTAAGACGACAACATATAATAAAATCAACACCATACATTCAATATTCGGGCGGGGTAACGGTCCTTATCCCCAGGCCTGACGGGCGAGCCAGTTCTTCAAGGCTATGCGGAAGGCTTGGACGGTGGAGAGGGTACGAATCTCCACGGGGAGCTCGTTCCAAAGGGTCGGGGCGACTGCTGAAAAGGCCCTCCTCCTTGTAGTTGCCAGCCGACACTGGCTGGCCGATGGAATGCGGAGGAGGCCCGTATGTATTCCAGTTTTGGCAGGAGGTATAGGTAGAGAACTAATAGTTGGCTTCCTGGGGCTTTCTGAAGTACACTATTGGAAACACACATATGTGAGAAACATACATACAACTATAGTCATATACCCATTTTGTTTATCTTTATTTTTCTACAAAAAAGAAAGATATTTCTTAACAGATTATGAAAGCTTTTAATTACAAAGAACATAAAAGCATTTGAATTTGTAAGTTTAGCTTTTAAGAAATGGTTGATTTGCATTTACTTACAACTGAAATGTTTGAACAGACATTCGTATTAAGGATTGCAACCATTCCCATTTTAATTTATTAGAGTAGAAAAGTTAGCTGGAAATAAAATGATTTTTTTAAAAAAAATACTTTTACAAAACCTGAATTTCAGATACACTAAATTTCAAATCTCCTTTCTGAAGTACCTCACACCTACTTCAACTAAGAATGCATCCTAGAATGAGTTGGTTATAACTCAAGACCAAAAGCAAAGTGAACTACTAGTATTCAAAAATTTTCAGTATCAGTTATCACTATTCTCATGTGCCATGTAAGAGAAGACACTAGAATCTCATACAAGAAAAACATTTTATTAAACACAAAAGTATATATTTATAACTTTAAGCATTAAGACAATTCCATAAAGCAAAACTATAGAACATCAGAGAAAGCCTTTAATAATAACTCTGCGCATGTGCGAGACCGGAAGATGGCGCCCAGGCGTTTTGCTCCGATCTGGCGAGGCGAGCAAACGCTGAAAAAAGCCTAAATATTGAACAACTTCGAGCCTCCAGGAGGGTCCTGGGGATGTCCGGAATTCGGGGGACCCGAGGAGCCCAGACCTTGGCGGGGGTCGCCGTTTTTGGGCGACCCCGGACTGCACAACTTCGGAGGTCTGTTTTGCCTGCCGTTTTGCCTGTTGGGAGCGGCCTGCGTTGTCCGGCGGTGGGGGGCGGCGGCGTTATGTCGGCGTCTCCCAGCGCCCTAGACGATTTCATCGGGCCTGAAAGGGAGAGAGAACCAGCTGAACCAGCCCAGACTTAACCCCCCCTTCCTTACCTGCGGTGTAGACGTTGAAGTAAGTGGGTTTGTTGGCCACATTTCCCACGGGCTCCAGGCCCGGTCCACGGGCTGCCACCTTGCTGGCGTCCCCGAGCGCCATGCCCACGTTGACTTCAAAGGGGCTCCGGTCAATATTTTGACCAGCAAAAAGGACAGTGACCTGGAAGAGCAGAGGGGGAAAATCGGGAGAAACTCAGCAAAGAGAGAGAAACTGACTTTCCCCCCCCCAAAATAAGACCCCATTGGAGGCCAACCCTACCTGGGACAAACTCTGGGCACTGGGGGGAAGTGGGTGGGGGGGTGGCCTACCTCCTCCGTGTGTCCCTCGGGGTCTTCGATGTAGACCAGCACTTCTCCCAAGCCTGCCTCGACAGTCTCCACTGTGAAATGGGCTGATTTCAGCACCGTGTTTCCGTGGGAACTGATCCTAAGACTCTAGCACATCCAGCATCGTTCTGCATTCTGGACGAATGCACGGCTGCATTCTGGACGAGCTGAAGTCTCCGAATGCTCTTCAAGGGTGCCCCATGTAGAGCGCATTGCAGTAGTCCAGTCTTGAGGTCACAATGGCATGACTGACAGTTGCGAGTGCCTCCCGGTTCAGGTAGGGACGCAATTGGTGCACCAGGCGAACCTGGGCAAATGCCCCCCTGGTCACAGCTGACAAGTGATCTTCTAAGGTCAGCTGTGGATCCAGGAGGACTCCCAAATTGCGAACCCTGTCTGAGGGTCGTAGAATTTCACCCCCCAGCCTGAGCGATGGAATACCTAGCTAATTATTGGGAGGGAAACGCACAAGCCACTCGGTCTTGTCCGGATTGAGTGCAAGCTTGTTTACCCCCATCCAGACCCTAACAGCCTCTAGGCACTGACACATCATGTCAACCGCTTCACTGAGTTGGCACGGGGCGGACAGATACAACTGGGTATAGTCCGCATAGTGGTGATATTTTATCCCGTGCCGCCGAATGATCTCGCCCAACGGCTTCATGTAGATGTTAAACAGGAAGGGGGGACAGGACCGAACGCTGCGGCACCGCGTATTTCAGGGGCCTAGGGGTCGACCTCTGCCCCCCAACCAACACCGACTGCGACCTGTCCGAGAGGTAGGAGGAGAACCGCCGAAGAACGGTGACTCCCACCCCCACCTCCCGTAACCGCCGCAGAAGGATACCATGGTCGATGGTATCAAAGGCTGCTGAGAGGTCAAGAAGCACTAGGACGGAGGCATGACCTTCATCCCTGGCTCTCCAGAGATCATCGGTCAGTGCGGCAAAGCAGTTTCCGTGCTGTAGCCAGGCCTGAATCCAGACTGAAAGGGATCCTGATAATCTTGTATGATTGCCTGAGTTGGATAGCCCACCTCTTTTGTGGACAGCCCACTGTTTGACACCTAGTGCTCAGTGGGATCCACAACATGAGCGCCAACACCAGCGTTTACAGGCTACTACTCGCTGCTGACCACTCTTGCATCCTTCCCCACTGGTGTGTGTTTTCCCACTGCTAACTGCACCACCAACCACTCCCCCTTCCTTGTGAGTCGTTACTACTGGAGAAAAGGGCCATTTTCTGGCTGCTTTAGGCTGCTTTATTTCCACATAGTGACACCTCCTACAAACTACCCCCCCCCCCAATTGTCTCAAGATGACTTGTGCAGCCAATGTTGCAGCGCTGACTGATGAGAGAGCTGATGAGACAAGGCAATTGCTGTGCAAAGGTGGTAGTGTCAGGTCTGTCCTGAATTGGACAATTGGGAAAGAAAAACCCTCGACTCCAATTTCTTTGGAGCAAAAAGTTCTTTTACTAAAGTCCACCGGCTACAGAGAAAATATTGGGATCTGAGTATTCCCGCCAAAATCTTACAATTTTCTTTTTATTATTTATTTAGTTTATCAAATATGTAAGAGATAATAGGTGCCCCCCCGCCTTTGACTTAGTCCCATCAGCGTCCAATAGTATTTGTTTCATGTTTTGGGAATGGCTTTGATGTTTGACACCTTGATGGAGTTTCCCATTCTGTTCTTGGGCCAGTTTATTCTGGATTGACGCATCTGGTTTCTGTCAGCTTGTCTCTCCTCTTACTCATTCACATGCCCAACCTTTACCTCGCCATGCCTTCTCCTCCCCTTGCGCTTTATGGTAGAATGTTAGCAAAGTAAAGATGCTGAAGGTGGCAGGCCTGACATTCTTCCCCCCTTGGAAAAGACTAGTGCTTAAGAGGAGAGAAAAGACAAATATAAATAATCAGTTAAAGTTCAGTGGGGCTTATCGGGATACTTTATATGGAATTTGTGGGGGAAGTCTTTTCATGGCCACTGGAATATTGGAAAAGATGTCTTGAAGGCCCTGGATATGGTCAGTAAGATAAACCAGATCCATTGCTTGAGGAGCCTCTCACAAAAGTTCATCATGGTGACGATGCTCTCCAATTAATTGTATCCTATGCTTGGTGATTCCCTGCACCAAGTTTTCCATTCTTGTGCATATTATTTTAGCTATTTTATGTCCTGAATGGGGTTGGCTTTGATGGTGGTTTTTGGTGACCTTCCAAAATGGTTCAGGAATATAAGGGAGGCCACATTGTGCCAAGTACGATTGTACGATCAGGGACCTTCAGAAGATGCATATTGTGGTTTAGATTTCTCTCTGGATGGGGGGGAGCAGTAGGATTCCCTATTTTTTACAAATACGAGTTCTGGGGGTACAGCTGTGTTTGAAAGATTCTTTGGGTGCTGCCGGTTTTTGCAGCTCCTTGAATGGAAAACGGGGTTGGGTGCCACAGACCTTTCTATTGCCAGATGCAATACAGTTGCACTCAAATTAAAATGAATCGTCGTCCCCCAGGACTAGAATCCCTCCGCAGGGATCAACGGCGTTGCGCTGATAAGAGCTAGACACTCCTGTGATATTTGATAACTCCGTGCAGCTAATCATGTTGCTGGATTTCATCGTCTAGTCAGCAGGGCTTAACCAACTGACCAACCGGCTGTAGGCTTTAACAGCAGGAGGGTCCGGTAGTACCTTGTTTCCCCGAAACCGAGACCTCTCTGGGTAATAAACTTAATCGGGCTTTTGAGCTAAAATAATCCCTTCCCCTAAAATAAGGCCTTTAATGCACCTGTCCACTTGGTTCCGGCCATTTCCTCCGGGGGAACAATACCCCACATGCACCCTGCCATTCATACGGAACGGCCTCGCGGAGGCCACTCCCGCCAACACTAGCTACTGTCCTTTTATTGGTGCCTTCCAAGAGAGAGAGGGGTCCATCTGATTGGCTGGCAGCTGCTCCCTTACCCCCCCCCCCAGCTGGGATATCCTTTTCATACTAGGCCCCAGGAAATGCACTTTTAAGAAAACAATGTGTAAATGAAGCACTTGTTTCATCACAAATATTTAGGAATAATTAGCGGGCTTTCAAAAATTAAGCTAACGGCTCATTTTCCGAATTGCCCTCCTCATTTAGGCACTTAATACGTAATATTTTCCTGGGCTCTCTTGACTTTATTGTGGTCAACTACACAAGTGTCTGATGATCAAGCCAGTGGCAAGTAGACCAACAAGACCGTATCTTACGCTCCGTGCTTAGCGACATTTGTTGTTTCTAATCATTCTTTCGAAGTAGGAGTGCACGTGTGTTTGGTCTAAGGCCTCTGCGTAACTTCCGTCATACTCCTCTTCATCGTCAGTAGCCAGTCCTTCATTTTCATCATAAGAGGTAATTACTTCATTTGTCAGTAACGAAATGATGCCGAAATGGAGGGCCCAGTCAGGCTCCCGCTACCTGGAGCTGTTGATCTGAAAACCTGACATAAGGGAGAACCTTACAGGGGAGAAACCATATAAATGCTTGGACAATGAAGGCTTTTCGTTGTTGAGTAAGCCCCTCCCTCCTAAGATACCCCCCCCCCCCGCTCATTTGGCACCTCCAATAGATAGCTGCAGGGAGGCCTCTGTCCTCGTGGGATAACCACGGCTTCTCTTAAGCCCCATCTCTGGAGATCATCAAACCTCCATACACCCCAAAGGAGACTTCCTATTGTGCTAGAAAATCCATAATAGTTAAGACTGTACTTGCTTTTCTTGGAGAAAGGACCAGTGCAGGGTAACCTGATCACTCTGGACATAAGGGAGAACCGTACAGGAGAGAAACCATATAAATGCTTGGACAATGAAGGCTTTTCATTGTTGAGTAAGCCCCTCCTCTCCTAAGAGACTCCCCACTCATTCGCTATCTTCATTTTCATATGCTCTCTACGAGGCTAATCCTAGATCATCCATTCTGAATCTAATGATCTTAACGATGCAGCAGAAGTGCAGCCTAGATATCTAGGAATCTCTGGCTCTTCCCACTATCAAGTGGACTTCCAGCATGATTCCTTTAAGAAATTAGTCAGTTTTCTCTTTGGGGAATTCTTTGCAGCAGACTTTAGCGTCAGTACGGCCTCGCCAATCCCTTCGCTGTCGAGTCGCATGCATCCCGAATCAACGGGATCCCTGATTCTAGGCTGAGTACTACTTGAGCTTGGCGGGCCCAAGAGTCGACAGAGGCCCTTCTGTTGGAAAACGGTGGGAATCTCGAGAAGGCAGGGGTTGTCTTGATAATGAGAGCCTATATTTTACGCGTCAATTATCCTTTGTGTTTAGTCTTTAGCGTCGGTACGGCATCGCCAATCCCTTCGCTGTCGAGTCGCATGCATCCCGAATCAACGGGATCCATGATTCTAGGCTGAGTACTACTTGAGCTATCCTATCTTATGTCTTCTATTCACGGCTGGATATCAGTCCAGCTTCCCTTACTGACTACTTTTCTTTTTAGAAGCCGCCTAGAAAGGCGATCGCGTGACTCCCGGATACTACAACCCTCATAAATACAGGCCAATGACCAAAGCGCCTGGAATTTTGATCCCGTGACTGTAGGGATGTTGTAACGGTCGTAAGTTTGAGGACTGGTCACGAGTGGCTTCAAACGATCGCTAAGTCAATTGTTGTAAGTCGAGGAGTATTAGGCAAAGCAATGTGCCCACTTCCTGTTTGCCCTACCCGATTTAACCCCCCCTTCCTTACCTGCGGTGTAGACGTTGAAGTAAGTGGGTTTGTTGGCCACATTTCCCACGGGCTCCAGGCCCGGTCCACGGGCTGACACCTTGCTGGCGTCCCCGAGCGCCATGCCCACGTTGACTTCAAAGGGGCTCCGGTCAATATTTTGGCCAGCAAAAAGGACAGTGACCTGGAAGAGCAGAGGGGGAAAATCGGGAGAAACTCAGCAAAGAGAGAGAAACTGACTTTCCCCCCCCAAAATAAGACCCCATTGGAGGCCAACCCTACCTGGGACAAACTCTGGGCACTGGGGGGGGAAGTGGGTGGGGGGTGGCCTACCTCCTCCGTGTGTCCCTCGGGGTCTTCGATGTAGACCAGTACTTCTCCCAAGCCTGCCTCGACAGTCTCCACTGTGAAATGGGCTGATTTCAGCACCGTGTTTCCGTGGGGTTCGATACCTGGGGAAGAAGGTGAGACAGCTTTTGATTGATTGATTGATTGATTGATTGAGAGTTTATTTATATGCCGCCCTTTTTCCTGGGGGGACTCAGGGCGGCTTACAACTCGAAAAGGGGGGGAAACAAACAATTAACACATAAGACAATACATCATTAAAAGCACAACATTCATACTATTCGGGTGGGTTACAGTCTTTAACCCCAGGCCTGACGGGATAGCCAGGTTTTAAGGGCTGTGCGGAAAGTCTGAAGGGTGGTGAGGGTTCGAATCTCCACGGGGAGATCGTTCCAGAGCTGCCCCCCCCCCCCCCAAAGTAAACAGCAGAACAAGTTTCAAATTGTCAGCATATAATTTGCTATTTACCTTCCTCCAGTTCTTCTTGTCCATTGATCTAATTCCATCCGCATCTGAAATTATATTTAGATTACGGGATCCCTGATTCTAGGCTGAGTACTACTGGAGCTCGCCGGGCCCAAGAGTCGACAGAGCCCCTTCTGTTGGAAAACGGTGGGCACCTCGAGAAGGCAGGGGTTGTCTTGATAATGAGAGCCTATATTTTACGCGTCAATTATCCTTTGCCCACCACCTGCCGGCTCTCAAGGCTTCCACCCATCCCCAGCTGACCTGAGCATAGATCTTGAGGGCTGCTTTCCCGGCCCCTCGGGCATCGATGGTGAATTCAGCTGGTTTGTTCACGATGCAGCCCACGGCTCCAATCCGGGACCGAATGCTTTGACCTGCAAGGTGGGGGGGGGATTGAGACCAGCCTCAGCCCAGCAGCCCAACGCCTGGACCCCCATCCCAACTGACAAACCGGCTGTAGGCGTTAACAGCAGGAGGGTCCGGTAGTACCTTGTTTCCCCGAAACCGAGACCTCTCTGGGTAATAAACTTAATCGGGCTTTTGAGCTAAAATAATCCCTTCCCCTAAAATAAGGCCTTTAATGCACCTGTCCACTTGGTTCCGGCCATTTCCTCCGGGGGAACAATACCCCACATGCACCCTGCCATTCATACGGAACGGCCTCGCGGAGGCCACTCCTGCCAACACTAGCTACTGTCCTTTGATTGGTGCCTTCCAAGAGAGAGAGGGGTCCATCTGATTGGCTGGCAGCTGCTCCCTTACCCCCCCCCCCCAGTTGGGATATCCTTTTCATACTAGGCCCCAGGAAATGCACTTTTAAGAAAACAAAGTGTAAATGAAGCACTTGTTTCATCACAAATATTTAGGAATAATTAGCGGGCTTTCAAAAATTAAGCTAACGGCTCATTTCGACCTACGTAATTTGTAATCTGCAAGAACCACTGCCGCTATAGGTAAATACTGATCCAGATAACTATTGGTTGAATTAATGGACGAAGGTATCTTGTCTTTTGATGTGCCCCAAAGTGTGTCCAACCTCCCTTGGCCAATGAAGGGAATTCTCTCCTATTCCTCTTCCATTCAGCGCCAGGCTCCGAGGAAGAGACCCTCAGGAACACATTCCCACTCCCAGGCTGCCCAGGACATCCACACAGCCCTCCACGTGGGCCTCTTTTCGGCCAGGGATGAAAGGGCCTCGCTGGGGTGAAATCCCACCCTCGGAAGCCCCTTGAGGGGAGAGGAGAGGAGGAAGAGCCCAAGGCATCCAAGGGGAAGGCTGAAGGCGAGGCGGGGATGGAGGCCTCCTTCTCCTCCCCACCTGCCGGCTCTGTGTCCGTCGACGCTGGGCCGGAGCTCCCCGAAGTCTCCTTTGGCCGCCGCCCGGTGCAGCTCGCTCAGATCCCTGCCCTGCAAGTGGTGGCCGCCGCCGCAGCCGCTACAGAGGCGGGCTGAGGCGCAAGCCGCGACGCGGCTCCGGGATGGCGACTGCCGCTCGCTCTTCTCCTTCCCCAGCCCCAGGACCCTCTTCGACTTCTTCATCCTTAAAGAAAGAGGGCAGGAAGGCTCGCAGTCCCTTTCCCTGCCCTGCCAGCACTCGCTCTTCTCCTTCTCCTTCCCCAGGACCCTCTTCGACTTCCTCATGCTGAAGAAAGAAAGAGGGCAGGAAGGCTCGCAGTCCCTTTCCCTGCCCTGCCAGCACTCGCTCTTCTCCTTCTCCAGGACCCTCTTCGACTTCCTCATGCTGAAGAAAGAAAGAGGGCAGGAAGGCTCGCAGTCCCTTTCCCTGCCCTGCCAGCACTCGCTCTTCTCCTTCTCCAGGACCCTCTTCGACTTCCTCATGCTGAAGAAAGAAAGAGGGCAGGAAGGCTCGCAGTCCCTTTCCCTGCCCTGCCAGCACTCGCTCTTCTCCTTCTCCAGGACCCTCTTCGACTTCCTCATGCTGAAGAAAGAAAGAGGGCAGGAAGGCTCACAGTCCCTTTCCCTGCCCTGCCAGCACTCGCTCTTCTCCTTCCCCAGGACCCTCTTCGACTTCCTCATGCTGAAGAAAGAAAGAGGGCAGGAAGGCTCGCAGTCCCTTTCCCTGCCCTGCCAGCGCTTGCTCTTCTCCTTCCCCAGGACCCTCTTCGACTTCCTCATGCTGAAGAAAGAAAGAGGGCAGGAAGGCTCGCAGTCCCTTTCCCTGCCCTGCCAGCACTCGCTCTTCTCCTTCCCCAGGACCCTCTTCGACTTCCTCATGCTGAAGAAAGAAAGAGGGCAGGAAGGCTCGCAGTCCCTTTCCCTGCCCTGCCAGCACTCGCTCTTCTCCTTCTCCTTCCCCAGGACCCTCTTCGACTTCCTCATGCTGAAGAAAGAAAGAGGGCAGGAAGGCTCGCAGTCCCTTTCCCTGCCCTGCCAGCACTCGCTCTTCTCCTTCTCCAGGACCCTCTTCGACTTCTTCATGCTGAAGAAAGAAAGAAAGAGGGCAGGAAGGCTCGCAGTCCCTTTCCCTGCCCTGCCAGCACTCGCTCTTCTCCTTCTCCAGGACCCTCTTCGACTTCCTCATGCTGAAGAAAGAAAGAGGGCAGGAAGGCTCGCAGTCCCTTTCCCTGCCCTGCCAGCACTCGCTCTTCTCCTTCTCCTTCTCCAGGACCCTCTTCGACTTCCTCATGCGGAAGAAAGAAAGAGGGCAGGAAGGCTCGCAGTCCCTTTCCCTGCCCTGCCAGCACTCGCTCTTCTCCTTCTCCAGGACCCTCTTCGACTTCCTCATGCTGAAGAAAGAAAGAGGGCAGGAAGGCTCGCAGTCCCTTTCCCTGCCCTGCCAGCGCTTGCTCTTCTCCTTCTCCTTCCCCAGGACCCTCTTCGACTTCCTCATGCGGAAGAAAGAAAGAGGGCAGGAAGGCTCGCAGTCCCTTTCCCTGCCCTGCCAGCACTCGCTCTTCTCCTTCCCCAGGACCCTCTTCGACTTCCTCATGCGGAAGAAAGAAAGAGGGCAGGAAGGCTTGCAGTCCCTTTCCCTGCCCTGCCAGCACTCGCTCTTCTCCTTCCCCAGGACCCTCTTCGACTTCCTCATGCTGAAGAAAGAAAGAGGGCAGGAAGGCTCGCAGTCCCTTTCCCTGCCCTGCCAGCACTCGCTCTTCTCCTTCTCCTTCCCCAGGACCCTCTTCGACTTCTTCATGCTGAAGAAAGAAAGAGGGCAGGAAGGCTCGCAGTCCCTTTCCCTGCCCTGCCAGCACTCGCTCTTCTCCTTCTCCAGGACCCTCTTCGACTTCTTCATGCTGAAGAAAGAAAGAAAGAGGGCAGGAAGGCTCGCAGTCCCTTTCCCTGACCTGCCAGCACTCACTCTTCTCCTTCTCCAGGACCCTCTTCGACTTCCTCATGCTGAAGAAAGAAAGAGGGCAGGAAGGCTCGCAGTCCCTTTCATCGCCTGAAGAAAGAAAGAGGGCAGGAAGGCTCGCAGTCCCTTTCCCTGCCCTGCCAGCACTCGCTCTTCTCCTTCCCCAGGACCCTCTTCGACTTCCTCATGCTGAAGAAAGAAGAGGGCAGGAAGGCTCGCAGTCCCTTTCCTGCCCTGCCAGCACTCGCTCTTCTCGAGGGCAGGAAGGCTCGCAGTCCCTTTCCCTGCCCTGCCAGCACTCGCTCTTCTCCTTCCCCAGGACCCTCTTCGACTTCTTCATGCTGAAGAAAGAAAGAGGGCAGGAAGGCTCGCAGTCCCTTTCCCTGCCCTGCCAGCACTCGCTCTTCTCCTTCTCCTTCTCCAGGAGCCTCTTCGACTTCCTCATGCTGAAGAAAGAAAGAGGGCAGGAAGGCTCGCAGTCCCTTTCCCTGCCCTGCCAGCACTCGCTCTTCTCCTTCCCCAGGACCCTCTTCGACTTCCTCATGCTGAAGAAAGAAAGAGGGCAGGAAGGCTCACAGTCCCTTTCCCTGCCCTGCCAGCACTCGCTCTTCTCCTTCCCCAGGACCCTCTTCGACTTCCTCATGCTGAAGAAAGAAAGAGGGCAGGAAGGCTCGCAGTCCCTTTCCCTGCCCTGCCAGCACTCGCTCTTCTCCTTCCCCAGGACCCTCTTCGACTTCCTCATGCTGAAAGAAAGAAAGAGGGCAGGAAGGCTCGCAGTCCCTTTCCCTGCCCTGCCAGCACTCGCTCTTCTCCTTCTCCAGGACCCTCTTCGACTTCCTCATGCTGAAGAAAGAAAGAGGGCAGGAAGGCTCGCAGTCCCTTTCCCTGACCTGCCAGCACTCGCTCTTCTCCTTCCCCAGGACCCTCTTCGACTTCCTCATGCTGAAGAAAGAAAGAGGGCAGGAAGGCTCACAGTCCCTTTCCCTGCCCTGCCAGCACTCGCTCTTCTCCTTCTCCAGGACCCTCTTCGACTTCCTCATGCGGAAGAAAGAAAGAGGGCAGGAAGGCTCGCAGTCCCTTTCCCTGCCCTGCCAGCACTCGCTCTTCTCCTTCCCCAGGACCCTCTTCGACTTCCTCATGCTGAAGAAAGAAAGAGGGCAGGAAGGCTCGCAGTCCCTTTCCCTGCCCTGCCAGCACTCGCTCTTCTCCTTCTCCAGGACCCTCTTCGACTTCCTCATGCTGAAGAAAGAAAGAGGGCAGGAAGGCTCGCAGTCCCTTTCCCTGCCCTGCCAGCACTCGCTCTTCTCCTTCCCCAGGACCCTCTTCGACTTCCTCATGCTGAAGAAAGAAAGAGGGCAGGAAGGCTCACAGTCCCTTTCCCTGCCCTGCCAGCACTCGCTCTTCTCCTTCTCCAGGACCCTCTTCGACTTCCTCATGCTGAAGAAAGAAAGAGGGCAGGAAGGCTCGCAGTCCCTTTCCCTGCCCTGCCAGCACTCGCTCTTCTCCTTCTCCAGGACCCTCTTCGACTTCCTCATGCTGAAGAAAGAAAGAGGGCAGGAAGGCTCGCAGTCCCTTTCCCTGCCCTGCCAGCACTCGCTCTTCTCCTTCCCCAGGACCCTCTTCGACTTCCTCATGCTGAAGAAAGAAAGAGGGCAGGAAGGCTCACAGTCCCTTTCCCTGCCCTGCCAGCACTCGCTCTTCTCCTTCCCCAGGACCCTCTTCGACTTCCTCATGCTGAAGAAAGAAAGAGGGCAGGAAGGCTCGCAGTCCCTTTCCCTGCCCTGCCAGCACTCGCTCTTCTCCTTCTCCAGGACCCTCTTCGACTTCCTCATGCTGAAGAAAGAAAGAGGGCAGGAAGGCTCGCAGTCCCTTTCCCTGCCCTGCCAGCACTCGCTCTTCTCCTTCTCAGGACCCTCTTCGACTTCCTCATGCGGAAGAAAGAAAGAGGGCAGGAAGGCTTGCAGTCCCTTTCCCTGACCTGCCAGCACTCACTCTTCTCCTTCCCCAGGACCCTCTTCGACTTCCTCATGCGGAAGAAAGAAAGAGGGCAGGAAGGCTCGCAGTCCCTTTCCCTGCCCTGCCAGCACTCGCTCTTCTCCTTCCCCAGGACCCTCTTCGACTTCCTCATGCTGAAGAAAGAAAGAGGGCAGGAAGGCTCACAGTCCCTTTCCCTGCCCTGCCAGCACTCGCTCTTCTCCTTCTCCTTCTCCAGGACCCTCTTCGACTTCCTCATGCGGAAGAAAGAAAGAGGGCAGGAAGGCTCGCAGTCCCTTTCCCTGCCCTGCCAGCACTCGCTCTTCTCCTTCTCCAGGACCCTCTTCGACTTCCTCATGCTGAAGAAAGAAAGAGGGCAGGAAGGCTTGCAGTCCCTTTCCCTGCCCTGCCAGCACTCGCTCTTCTCCTTCTCCTTCTCCAGGACCCTCTTCGACTTCTTCATGCTGAAGAAAGAAAGAGGGCAGGAAGGCTCGCAGTCCCTTTCCCTGCCCTGCCAGCACTCGCTCTTCTCCTTCTCCTTCTCCAGGAGCCTCTTCGACTTCCTCATGCGGAAGAAAGAAAGAGGGCAGGAAGGCTTGCAGTCCCTTTCCCTGCCCTGCCAGCACTCGCTCTTCTCCTTCCCCAGGACCCTCTTCGACTTCCTCATGCTGAAGAAAGAAAGAGGGCAGGAAGGCTCACAGTCCCTTTCCCTGCCCTGCCAGCGCTTGCTCTTCTCCTTCCCCAGGACCCTCTTCGACTTCCTCATGCTGAAGAAAGAAAGAGGGCAGGAAGGCTCGCAGTCCCTTTCCCTGCCCTGCCAGCACTCGCTCTTCTCCTTCTCCAGGACCCTCTTCGACTTCCTCATGCGGAAGAAAGAAAGAGGGCAGGAAGGCTTGCAGTCCCTTTCCCTGCCCTGCCAGCACTCACTCTTCTCCTTCCCCAGGACCCTCTTCGACTTCCTCATGCGGAAGAAAGAAAGAGGGCAGGAAGGCTTGCAGTCCCTTTCCCTGCCCTGCCAGCACTCGCTCTTCTCCTTCTCCTTCTCCAGGAGCCTCTTCGACTTCCTCATGCTGAAGAAGAAAGAGGGCAGGAAGGCTTGCAGTCCCTTTCCCTGCCCTGCCAGCACTCGCTCTTCTCCTTCTCCAGGACCCTCTTCGACTTTCCTCATGCTGAAGAAAGAAAGAGGGCAGGAAGGCTCGCAGTCCCTTTCCCTGCCCTGCCAGCACTCGCTCTTCTCCTTCTCCAGGACCCTCTTCGACTTCCTCATGCGGAAGAAAGAAAGAGGGCAGGAAGGCTCGCAGTCCCTTTCCCTGCCCTGCCAGCACTCGCTCTTCTCCTTCTCCTTCTCCAGGACCCTCTTCGACTTCTTCATGCTGAAGAAAGAAAGAGGGCAGGAAGGCTCGCAGTCCCTTTCCCTGCCCTGCCAGCACTCGCTCTTCTCCTTCTCCAGGACCCTCTTCGACTTCCTCATGCTGAAGAAAGAAAGAGGGCAGGAAGGCTCGCAGTCCCTTTCCCTGCCCTGCCAGCACTCGCTCTTCTCCTTCTCCTTCTCCAGGACCCTCTTCGACTTCCTCATGCTGAAGAAAGAAAGAGGGCAGGAAGGCTCGCAGTCCCTTTCCCTGACCTGCCAGCACTCGCTCTTCTCCTTCTCCAGGACCCTCTTCGACTTCCTCATGCTGAAGAAAGAAAGAGGGCAGGAAGGCTCGCAGTCCCTTTCCCTGCCCTGCCAGCACTTGCTCTTCTCCTTCCCCAGGACCCTCTTCGACTTCCTCATGCTGAAGAAAGAAAGAGGGCAGGAAGGCTCACAGTCCCTTTCCCTGCCCTGCCAGCACTCGCTCTTCTCCTTCCCCAGGACCCTCTTCGACTTCCTCATGCTGAAGAAAGAAAGAGGGCAGGAAGGCTCACAGTCCCTTTCCCTGCCCTGCCAGCACTCGCTCTTCTCCTTCCCCAGGACCCTCTTCGACTTCCTCATGCTGAAGAAAGAAAGAGGGCAGGAAGGCTCGCAGTCCCTTTCCCTGCCCTGCCAGCACTCGCTCTTCTCCTTCCCCAGGACCCTCTTCGACTTCCTCATGCTGAAGAAAGAAAGAGGGCAGGAAGGCTTGCAGTCCCTTTCCCTGCCCTGCCAGCACTCGCTCTTCTCCTTCTCCAGGACCCTCTTCGACTTCCTCATGCTGAAGAAAGAAAGAGGGCAGGAAGGCTCGCAGTCCCTTTCCCTGCCCTGCCAGCACTCGCTCTTCTCCTTCTCCAGGACCCTCTTCGACTTCTTCATGCTGAAGAAAGAAAGAGGGCAGGAAGGCTTGCAGTCCCTTTCCCTGCCCTGCCAGCACTCGCTCTTCTCCTTCCCCAGGACCCTCTTCGACTTCCTCATGCTGAAGAAAGAAAGAGGGCAGGAAGGCTTGCAGTCCCTTTCCCTGCCCTGCCAGCACTCGCTCTTCTCCTTCTCCTTCTCCAGGAGCCTCTTCGACTTCCTCATGCTGAAGAAAGAAAGAGGGCAGGAAGGCTCGCAGTCCCTTTCCCTGCCCTGCCAGCACTCGCTCTTCTCCTTCCCCAGGACCTCTTCGACTTCCTCATGCTGAAGAAAGAAAGAGGGCAGGAAGGCTCGCAGTCCCTTTCCCTGCCCTGCCAGCACTCGCTCTTCTCCTTCCCCAGGACCCTCTTCGACTTCCCTCATGCTGAAGAAAGAAAGAGGGCAGGAAGGCTCGCAGTCCCTTTCCCTGCCCTGCCAGCACTCGCTCTTCTCCTTTCTCCAGGACCCTCTTCGACTTCCTCATGCTGAAGAAAGAAAGAGGGCAGGAAGGCTCGCAGTCCCTTTCCCTGCCCTGCCAGCGCTTGCTCTTCTCCTTCTCCTTCCCCAGGACCCTCTTCGACTTCCTCATGCTGAAGAAAGAAAGAGGGCAGGAAGGCTCGCAGTCCCTTTCCCTGCCCTGCCAGCACTCGCTCTTCTCCTTCTCCTTCTCCAGGAGCCTCTTCGACTTCCTCATGCTGAAGAAAGAAAGAGGGCAGGAAGGCTCGCAGTCCCTTTCCCTGCCCTGCCAGCACTCGCTCTTCTCCTTCCCCAGGACCCTCTTCGACTTCCTCATGCTGAAGAAAGAAAGAGGACAGGAAGGCTCGCAGTCCCTTTCCCTGCCCTGCCAGCACTCGCTCTTCTCCTTCTCCTTCCCCAGGACCCTCTTCGACTTCCTCATGCTGAAGAAAGAAAGAGGGCAGGAAGGCTCGCAGTCCCTTTCCCTGCCCTGCCAGCACTCGCTCTTCTCCTTCCCCAGGACCCTCTTCGACTTCCTCATGCTGAAGAAAGAAAGAGGGCAGGAAGGCTCACAGTCCCTTTCCCTGCCCTGCCAGCACTCGCTCTTCTCCTTCCCCAGGACCCTCTTCGACTTCCTCATGCTGAAGAAAGAAAGAGGGCAGGAAGGCTCGCAGTCCCTTTCCCTGCCCTGCCAGCACTCGCTCTTCTCCTTCTCCAGGACCCTCTTCGACTTCCTCATGCTGAAGAAAGAAAGAGGGCAGGAAGGCTTGCAGTCCCTTTCCCTGACCTGCCAGCACTCGCTCTTCTCCTTCCCCAGGACCCTCTTCGACTTCCTCATGCTGAAAGAAAGAAAGAGGGCAGGAAGGCTCACAGTCCCTTTCCCTGCCCTGCCAGCACTCGCTCTTCTCCTTCTCCAGGACCCTCTTCGACTTCCTCATGCTGAAGAAAGAAAGAGGGCAGGAAGGCTCACAGTCCCTTTCCCTGCCCTGCCAGCACTCGCTCTTCTCCTTCCCCAGGACCCTCTTCGACTTCCTCATGCTGAAAGAAAGAAAGAGGGCAGGAAGGCTCGCAGTCCCTTTCCCTGCCCTGCCAGCACTCGCTCTTCTCCTTCTCCAGGACCCTCTTCGACTTCCTCATGCTGAAGAAAGAAAGAGGGCAGGAAGGCTCGCAGTCCCTTTCCCTGCCCTGCCAGCACTCGCTCTTCTCCTTCCCCAGGACCCTCTTCGACTTCCTCATGCTGAAGAAAGAAAGAGGGCAGGAAGGCTCGCAGTCCCTTTCCCTGCCCTGCCAGCACTCGCTCTTCTCCTTCTCCAGGACCCTCTTCGACTTCCTCATGCTGAAGAAAGAAAGAGGGCAGGAAGGCTTGCAGTCCCTTTCCCTGCCCTGCCAGCACTCGCTCTTCTCCTTCCCCAGGACCCTCTTCGACTTCCTCATGCGGAAGAAAGAAAGAGGGCAGGAAGGCTCGCAGTCCCTTTCCCTGCCCTGCCAGCACTTGCTCTTCTCCTTCCCCAGGACCCTCTTCGACTTCTTCATGCTGAAGAAAGAAAGAGGGCAGGAAGGCTCGCAGTCCCTTTCCCTGCCCTGCCAGCACTTGCTCTTCTCCTTCTCCAGGACCCTCTTCGACTTCCTCATGCTGAAGAAAGAAAGAGGGCAGGAAGGCTTGCAGTCCCTTTCCCTGCCCTGCCAGCACTCGCTCTTCTCCTTCTCCAGGACCCTCTTCGACTTCCTCATGCTGAAGAAAGAAAGAGGGCAGGAAGGCTCGCAGTCCCTTTCCCTGCCCTGCCAGCACTCACTCTTCTCCTTCCCCAGGACCCTCTTCGACTTCTTCATGCTGAAGAAAGAAAGAGGGCAGGAAGGCTCGCAGTCCCTTTCCCTGCCCTGCCAGCACTCACTCTTCTCCTTCCCCAGGACCCTCTTCGACTTCCTCATGCGGAAGAAAGAAAGAGGGCAGGAAGGCTCGCAGTCCCTTTCCCTGCCCTGCCAGCACTCACTCTTCTCCTTCCCCAGGACCCTCTTCGACTTCTTCATGCTGAAGAAAGAAAGAGGGCAGGAAGGCTTGCAGTCCCTTTCCCTGCCCTGCCAGCACTCGCTCTTCTCCTTCCCCAGGACCCTCTTCGACTTCCTCATGCTGAAGAAAGAAAGAGGGCAGGAAGGCTTGCAGTCCCTTTCCCTGCCCTGCCAGCACTCGCTCTTCTCCTTCCCCAGGACCCTCTTCGACTTCCTCATGCGGAAGAAAGAAAGAGGGCAGGAAGGCTCGCAGTCCCTTTCCCTGCCCTGCCAGCACTCGCTCTTCTCCTTCCCCAGGACCCTCTTCGACTTCCTCATGCTGAAGAAAGAAAGAGGGCAGGAAGGCTCACAGTCCCTTTCCCTGCCCTGCCAGCACTCGCTCTTCTCCTTCTCCAGGACCCTCTTCGACTTCCTCATGCTGAAGAAAGAAAGAGGGCAGGAAGGCTCACAGTCCCTTTCCCTGCCCTGCCAGCACTCGCTCTTCTCCTTCCCCAGGACCCTCTTCGACTTCCTCATGCTGAAGAAAGAAAGAGGGCAGGAAGGCTCGCAGTCCCTTTCCCTGCCCTGCCAGCACTCGCTCTTCTCCTTCTCCAGGACCCTCTTCGACTTCCTCATGCGGAAGAAAGAAAGAGGGCAGGAAGGCTCGCAGTCCCTTTCCCTGCCCTGCCAGCACTCGCTCTTCTCCTTCCCCAGGACCCTCTTCGACTTCCTCATGCTGAAGAAAGAAAGAGGGCAGGAAGGCTCGCAGTCCCTTTCCCTGCCCTGCCAGCACTCGCTCTTCTCCTTCTCCAGGACCCTCTTCGACTTCCTCATGCTGAAGAAAGAAAGAGGGCAGGAAGGCTTGCAGTCCCTTTCCCTGCCCTGCCAGCACTCGCTCTTCTCCTTCCCCAGGACCCTCTTCGACTTCTTCATGCTGAAGAAAGAAAGAGGGCAGGAAGGCTTGCAGTCCCTTTCCCTGCCCTGCCAGCACTCGCTCTTCTCCTTCTCCTTCTCCAGGACCCTCTTCGACTTCCTCATGCTGAAGAAAGAAAGAGGGCAGGAAGGCTCACAGTCCCTTTCCCTGCCCTGCCAGCACTCGCTCTTCTCCTTCTCCAGGACCCTCTTCGACTTCCTCATGCTGAAGAAAGAAAGAGGGCAGGAAGGCTCACAGTCCCTTTCCCTGCCCTGCCAGCACTCGCTCTTCTCCTTCTCCAGGACCCTCTTCGACTTCCTCATGCTGAAGAAAGAAAGAGGGCAGGAAGGCTCGCAGTCCCTTTCCCTGCCCTGCCAGCACTCGCTCTTCTCCTTCCCCAGGACCCTCTTCGACTTCCTCATGCTGAAGAAAGAAAGAGGGCAGGAAGGCTCACAGTCCCTTTCCCTGCCCTGCCAGCACTCGCTCTTCTCCTTCCCCAGGACCCTCTTCGACTTCTTCATGCTGAAGAAAGAAAGAGGGCAGGAAGGCTCGCAGTCCCTTTCCCTGCCCTGCCAGCACTCGCTCTTCTCCTTCCCCAGGACCCTCTTCGACTTCTTCATGCGGAAGAAAGAAAGAGGGCAGGAAGGCTCGCAGTCCCTTTCCCTGCCCTGCCAGCACTCGCTCTTCTCCTTCCCCAGGACCCTCTTCGACTTCCTCATGCGGAAGAAAGAAAGAGGGCAGGAAGGCTTGCAGTCCCTTTCCCTGCCCTGCCAGCACTCGCTCTTCTCCTTCCCCAGGACCCTCTTCGACTTCCTCATGCGGAAGAAAGAAAGAGGGCAGGAAGGCTCGCAGTCCCTTTCCCTGCCCTGCCAGCACTCGCTCTTCTCCTTCCCCAGGACCCTCTTCGACTTCCTCATGCTGAAGAAAGAAAGAGGGCAGGAAGGCTCGCAGTCCCTTTCCCTGCCCTGCCAGCACTCGCTCTTCTCCTTCTCCAGGACCCTCTTCGACTTCCTCATGCTGAAGAAAGAAAGAGGGCAGGAAGGCTTGCAGTCCCTTTCCCTGCCCTGCCAGCACTCGCTCTTCTCCTTCCCCAGGACCCTCTTCGACTTCTTCATGCTGAAGAAAGAAAGAGGGCAGGAAGGCTCACAGTCCCTTTCCCTGCCCTGCCAGCACTCGCTCTTCTCCTTCTCCTTCTCCAGGACCCTCTTCGACTTCCTCATGCTGAAGAAAGAAAGAGGGCAGGAAGGCTCACAGTCCCTTTCCCTGCCCTGCCAGCACTCGCTCTTCTCCTTCTCCAGGACCCTCTTCGACTTCCTCATGCTGAAGAAAGAAAGAGGGCAGGAAGGCTTGCAGTCCCTTTCCCTGCCCTGCCAGCACTCGCTCTTCTCCTTCTCCTTCTCCAGGACCCTCTTCGACTTCCTCATGCTGAAAGAAAGAAAGAGGGCAGGAAGGCTCGCAGTCCCTTTCCCTGCCCTGCCAGCACTCGCTCTTCTCCTTCTCCAGGACCCTCTTCGACTTCCTCATGCTGAAGAAAGAAAGAGGGCAGGAAGGCTCGCAGTCCCTTTCCCTGCCCTGCCAGCACTCGCTCTTCTCCTTCTCCAGGACCCTCTTCGACTTCCTCATGCGGAAGAAAGAAAGAGGGCAGGAAGGCTCGCAGTCCCTTTCCCTGCCCTGCCAGCACTCGCTCTTCTCCTTCCCCAGGACCCTCTTCGACTTCCTCATGCTGAAGAAAGAAAGAGGGCAGGAAGGCTCGCAGTCCCTTTCCCTGCCCTGCCAGCACTCGCTCTTCTCCTTCTCCAGGACCCTCTTCGATCATGCTGAAGAAAGAAAGAGGGCAGGAAGGCTTGCAGTCCCTTTCCCTGCCCTGCCAGCACTCGCTCTTCTCCTTCCCCAGGACCCTCTTCGACTTCTTCATGCTGAAGAAAGAAAGAGGGCAGGAAGGCTCACAGTCCCTTTCCCTGCCCTGCCAGCACTCGCTCTTCTCCTTCTCCTTCTCCAGGACCCTCTTCGACTTCCTCATGCTGAAGAAAGAAAGAGGGCAGGAAGGCTCACAGTCCCTTTCCCTGCCCTGCCAGCACTCGCTCTTCTCCTTCTCCAGGACCCTCTTCGACTTCCTCATGCTGAAGAAAGAAAGAGGGCAGGAAGGCTCGCAGTCCCTTTCCCTGCCCTGCCAGCACTCGCTCTTCTCCTTCCCCAGGACCCTCTTCGACTTCCTCATGCTGAAGAAAGAAAGAGGGCAGGAAGGCTTGCAGTCCCTTTCCCTGCCCTGCCAGCACTCGCTCTTCTCCTTCCCCAGGACCCTCTTCGACTTCTTCATGCGGAAGAAAGAAAGAGGGCAGGAAGGCTCGCAGTCCCTTTCCCTGCCCTGCCAGCACTCGCTCTTCTCCTTCCCCAGGACCCTCTTCGACTTCCTCATGCGGAAGAAAGAAAGAGGGCAGGAAGGCTTGCAGTCCCTTTCCCTGCCCTGCCAGCACTCGCTCTTCTCCTTCCCCAGGACCCTCTTCGACTTCTCATGCTGAAGAAAGAAAGAGGGCAGGAAGGCTTCGCAGTCCCTTTCCCTGCCCTGCCAGCACTCGCTCTTCTCCTTCTCCAGGACCCTCTTCGACTTCCTCATGCGGAAGAAAGAAAGAGGGCAGGAAGGCTCTGCAGTCCCTTTCCCTGCCCTGCCAGCACTCGCTCTTCTCCTTCCCCAGGACCTCTTCGACTTCCTCATGCTGAAGAAAGAAAGAGGGCAGGAAGGCTCAGCAGTCCCTTTCCCTGCCCTGCCAGCACTCCGCTCTTCTCCTTCTCCAGGACCCTCTTCGACTTCCTCATGCTGAAGAAAGAAAGAGGGCAGGAAGGCTCACAGTCCCTTTCCCTGCCCTGCCAGCACTCGCTCTTCTCCTTCCCCAGGACCCTCTTCGACTTCTTCATGCTGAAGAAAGAAAGAGGGCAGGAAGGCTCACAGTCCCTTTCCCTGCCCTGCCAGCACTCGCTCTTCTCCTTCCCCAGGACCCTCTTCGACTTCTTCATGCTGAAGAAAGAAAGAGGGCAGGAAGGCTCGCAGTCCCTTTCCCTGCCCTGCCAGCACTCGCTCTTCTCCTTCTCCAGGACCCTCTTCGACTTCCTCATGCTGAAGAAAGAAAGAGGGCAGGAAGGCTCGCAGTCCCTTTCCCTGCCCTGCCAGCACTCGCTCTTCTCCTTCCCCAGGACCCTCTTCGACTTCCTCATGCTGAAGAAAGAAAGAGGGCAGGAAGGCTTGCAGTCCCTTTCCCTGCCCTGCCAGCACTCGCTCTTCTCCTTCCCCAGGACCCTCTTCGACTTCCTCATGCGGAAGAAAGAAAGAGGGCAGGAAGGCTTGCAGTCCCTTTCCCTGCCCTGCCAGCACTCGCTCTTCTCCTTCTCCAGGACCCTCTTCGACTTCTTCATGCTGAAGAAAGAAAGAGGGCAGGAAGGCTCGCAGTCCCTTTCCCTGCCCTGCCAGCACTCGCTCTTCTCCTTCCCCAGGACCCTCTTCGACTTCCTCATGCTGAAGAAAGAAAGAGGAGGGCAGGAAGGCTCGCAGTCCCTTTCCCTGCCCTGCCAGCACTCGCTCTTCTCCTTCTCCAGGACCCTCTTCGACTTCCTCATGCTGAAGAAAGAAAGAGGGCAGGAAGGCTCGCAGTCCCTTTCCCTGCCCTGCCAGCACTCGCTCTTCTCCTTCCCCAGGACCCTCTTCGACTTCTTCATGCTGAAGAAAGAAAGAGGGCAGGAAGGCTTGCAGTCCCTTTCCCTGCCCTGCCAGCACTCGCTCTTCTCCTTCTCCAGGACCCTCTTCGACTTCTTCATGCGGAAGAAAGAAAGAGGGCAGGAAGGCTCGCAGTCCCTTTCCCTGCCCTGCCAGCACTCGCTCTTCTCCTTCTCCAGGACCCTCTTCGACTTCCTCATGCTGAAGAAAGAAAGAGGGCAGGAAGGCTCGCAGTCCCTTTCCCTGCCCTGCCAGCACTCGCTCTTCTCCTTCTCCAGGACCCTCTTCGACTTCCTCATGCTGAAGAAAGAAAGAGGGCAGGAAGGCTCGCAGTCCCTTTCCCTGCCCTGCCAGCACTCGCTCTTCTCCTTCCCCAGGACCCTCTTCGACTTCCTCATGCTGAAGAAAGAAAGAGGGCAGGAAGGCTCGCAGTCCCTTTCCCTGCCCTGCCAGCGCTTGCTCTTCTCCTTCCCCAGGACCCTCTTCGACTTCCTCATGCTGAAGAAAGAAAGAGGGCAGGAAGGCTCGCAGTCCCTTTCCCTGCCCTGCCAGCACTTGCTCTTCTCCTTCCCCAGGACCCTCTTCGACTTCCTCATGCTGAAGAAAGAAAGAGGGCAGGAAGGCTCGCAGTCCCTTTCCCTGCCCTGCCAGCACTTGCTCTTCTCCTTCCCCAGGACCCTCTTCGACTTCTTCATGCTGAAGAAAGAAAGAGGGCAGGAAGGCTCACAGTCCCTTTCCCTGCCCTGCCAGCACTCGCTCTTCTCCTTCTCCTTCTCCAGGACCCTCTTCGACTTCTTCATGCTGAAGAAAGAAAGAGGGCAGGAAGGCTCGCAGTCCCTTTCCCTGCCCTGCCAGCACTCGCTCTTCTCCTTCTCCTTCTCCAGGACCCTCTTCGACTTCCTCATGCTGAAGAAAGAAAGAGGGCAGGAAGGCTCACAGTCCCTTTCCCTGCCCTGCCAGCACTCGCTCTTCTCCTTCTCCTTCTCCAGGACCCTCTTCGACTTCCTCATGCTGAAGAAAGAAAGAGGGCAGGAAGGCTCACAGTCCCTTTCCCTGCCCTGCCAGCACTCGCTCTTCTCCTTCTCCTTCTCCAGGACCCTCTTCGACTTCCTCATGCTGAAGAAAGAAAGAGGGCAGGAAGGCTCGCAGTCCCTTTCCCTGCCCTGCCAGCACTCGCTCTTCTCCTTCTCCTTCTCCAGGACCCTCTTCGACTTCCTCATGCTGAAGAAAGAAAGAGGGCAGGAAGGCTCGCAGTCCCTTTCCCTGCCCTGCCAGCACTCGCTCTTCTCCTTCTCCAGGACCCTCTTCGACTTCCTCATGCTGAAGAAAGAAAGAGGGCAGGAAGGCTCGCAGTCCCTTTCCCTGCCCTGCCAGCACTCGCTCTTCTCCTTCTCCTTCTCCAGGAGCCTCTTCGACTTCCTCATGCTGAAGAAAGAAAGAGGGCAGGAAGGCTCGCAGTCCCTTTCCCTGCCCTGCCAGCACTCGCTCTTCTCCTTCCCCAGGACCCTCTTCGACTTCCTCATGCTGAAGAAAGAAAGAGGGCAGGAAGGCTCGCAGTCCCTTTCCCTGCCCTGCCAGCACTCGCTCTTCTCCTTCCCCAGGACCCTCTTCGACTTCCTCATGCTGAAAGAAAGAAAGAGGGCAGGAAGGCTCACAGTCCCTTTCCCTGCCCTGCCAGCACTCGCTCTTCTCCTTCCTCCTTCCCCAGGACCCTCTTCGACTTCCTCATGCTGAAGAAAGAAAGAGGGCAGGAAGGCTCGCAGTCCCTTTCCCTGCCCTGCCAGCACTCGCTCTTCTCCTTCCCCAGGACCCTCTTCGACTTCCTCATGCTGAAAGAAAGAAAGAGGGCAGGAAGGCTCGCAGTCCCTTTCCCTGCCCTGCCAGCACTCGCTCTTCTCCTTCCCCAGGACCCTCTTCGACTTCCTCATGCTGAAGAAAGAAAGAGGGCAGGAAGGCTCGCAGTCCCTTTCCCTGCCCTGCCAGCACTTGCTCTTCTCCTTCCCCAGGACCCTCTTCGACTTCCTCATGCTGAAGAAAGAAAGAGGGCAGGAAGGCTTGCAGTCCCTTTCCCTGCCCTGCCAGCACTCGCTCTTCTCCTTCTCCAGGACCCTCTTCGACTTCCTCATGCTGAAGAAAGAAAGAGGGCAGGAAGGCTCGCAGTCCCTTTCCCTGCCCTGCCAGCACTCGCTCTTCTCCTTCTCCAGGACCCTCTTCGACTTCCTCATGCTGAAGAAAGAAAGAGGGCAGGAAGGCTCGCAGTCCCTTTCCCTGCCCTGCCAGCACTCGCTCTTCTCCTTCTCCAGGACCCTCTTCGACTTCCTCATGCTGAAGAAAGAAAGAGGGCAGGAAGGCTCGCAGTCCCTTTCCCTGCCCTGCCAGCACTCGCTCTTCTCCTTCTCCAGGACCCTCTTCGACTTCCTCATGCTGAAGAAAGAAAGAGGGCAGGAAGGCTCGCAGTCCCTTTCCCTGCCCTGCCAGCACTCGCTCTTCTCCTTCTCCAGGACCCTCTTCGACTTCTTCATGCTGAAGAAAGAAAGAGGGCAGGAAGGCTCGCAGTCCCTTTCCCTGCCCTGCCAGCACTCGCTCTTCTCCTTCTCCAGGACCCTCTTCGACTTCCTCATGCTGAAGAAAGAAAGAGGGCAGGAAGGCTCGCAGTCCCTTTCCCTGCCCTGCCAGCACTCGCTCTTCTCCTTCTCCAGGACCCTCTTCGACTTCCTCATGCTGAAGAAAGAAAGAGGGCAGGAAGGCTCGCAGTCCCTTTCCCTGCCCTGCCAGCACTCGCTCTTCTCCTTCCCCAGGACCCTCTTCGACTTCCTCATGCTGAAGAAAGAAAGAGGGCAGGAAGGCTCGCAGTCCCTTTCCCTGCCCTGCCAGCGCTTGCTCTTCTCCTTCCCCAGGACCCTCTTCGACTTCCTCATGCTGAAGAAAGAAAGAGGGCAGGAAGGCTCGCAGTCCCTTTCCCTGCCCTGCCAGCACTTGCTCTTCTCCTTCCCCAGGACCCTCTTCGACTTCCTCATGCTGAAGAAAGAAAGAGGGCAGGAAGGCTCACAGTCCCTTTCCCTGCCCTGCCAGCACTCGCTCTTCTCCTTCCCCAGGACCCTCTTCGACTTCCTCATGCTGAAGAAAGAAAGAGGGCAGGAAGGCTCGCAGTCCCTTTCCCTGCCCTGCCAGCACTTGCTCTTCTCCTTCCCCAGGACCCTCTTCGACTTCCTCATGCTGAAGAAAGAAAGAGGGCAGGAAGGCTCACAGTCCCTTTCCCTGCCCTGCCAGCACTCGCTCTTCTCCTTCTCCTTCTCCAGGACCCTCTTCGACTTCCTCATGCTGAAGAAAGAAAGAGGGCAGGAAGGCTCGCAGTCCCTTTCCCTGCCCTGCCAGCACTCGCTCTTCTCCTTCTCCAGGACCCTCTTCGACTTCCTCATGCTGAAGAAAGAAAGAGGGCAGGAAGGCTCGCAGTCCCTTTCCCTGCCCTGCCAGCACTTGCTCTTCTCCTTCTCCAGGACCCTCTTCGACTTCCTCATGCTGAAGAAAGAAAGAGGGCAGGAAGGCTTGCAGTCCCTTTCCCTGCCCTGCCAGCACTCGCTCTTCTCCTTCTCCAGGACCCTCTTCGACTTCCTCATGCTGAAGAAAGAAAGAGGGCAGGAAGGCTCGCAGTCCCTTTCCCTGCCCTGCCAGCACTCGCTCTTCTCCTTCCCCAGGACCCTCTTCGACTTCCTCATGCTGAAGAAAGAAAGAGGGCAGGAAGGCTCGCAGTCCCTTTCCCTGCCCTGCCAGCACTTGCTCTTCTCCTTCCCCAGGACCCTCTTCGACTTCCTCATGCTGAAGAAAGAAAGAGGGCAGGAAGGCTCACAGTCCCTTTCCCTGCCCTGCCAGCACTCGCTCTTCTCCTTCTCCTTCTCCAGGACCCTCTTCGACTTCCTCATGCTGAAGAAAGAAAGAGGGCAGGAAGGCTCGCAGTCCCTTTCCCTGCCCTGCCAGCCAGCACTCACTCTTCTCCTTCCCCAGGACCCTCTTCGACTTCTTCATGCTGAAGAAAGAAAGAGGGCAGGAAGGCTCGCAGTCCCTTTCCCTGCCCTGCCAGCACTCGCTCTTCTCCTTCCCCAGGACCCTCTTCGACTTCTTCATGCTGAAGAAAGAAAGAAAGAGGGCAGGAAGGCTCGCAGTCCCTTTCCCTGCCCTGCCAGCGCTTGCTCTTCTCCTTCTCCTTCCCCAGGACCCTCTTCGACTTCCTCATGCGGAAGAAAGAAAGAGGGCAGGAAGGCTCGCAGTCCCTTTCCCTGCCCTGCCAGCACTCGCTCTTCTCCTTCCCCAGGACCCTCTTCGACTTCCTCATGCGGAAGAAAGAAAGAGGGCAGGAAGGCTTGCAGTCCCTTTCCCTGCCCTGCCAGCACTCGCTCTTCTCCTTCCCCAGGACCCTCTTCGACTTCCTCATGCTGAAGAAAGAAAGAGGGCAGGAAGGCTCGCAGTCCCTTTCCCTGCCCTGCCAGCACTCGCTCTTCTCCTTCTCCTTCCCCAGGACCCTCTTCGACTTCTTCATGCTGAAGAAAGAAAGAGGGCAGGAAGGCTCGCAGTCCCTTTCCCTGCCCTGCCAGCACTCGCTCTTCTCCTTCTCCAGGACCCTCTTCGACTTCTTCATGCTGAAGAAAGAAAGAAAGAGGGCAGGAAGGCTCGCAGTCCCTTTCCCTGCCCTGCCAGCACTCGCTCTTCTCCTTCCCCAGGACCCTCTTCGACTTCCTCATGCTGAAGAAAGAAAGAGGGCAGGAAGGCTCGCAGTCCCTTTCCCTGCCCTGCCAGCACTCGCTCTTCTCCTTCCCCAGGACCCTCTTCGACTTCCTCATGCTGAAGAAAGAAAGAGGGCAGGAAGGCTCGCAGTCCCTTTCCCTGCCCTGCCAGCACTCGCTCTTCTCCTTCCCCAGGACCCTCTTCGACTTCCTCATGCTGAAGAAAGAAAGAGGGCAGGAAGGCTCACAGTCCCTTTCCCTGCCCTGCCAGCACTCGCTCTTCTCCTTCCCCAGGACCCTCTTCGACTTCCTCATGCTGAAGAAAGAAAGAGGGCAGGAAGGCTCGCAGTCCCTTTCCCTGCCCTGCCAGCACTCGCTCTTCTCCTTCCCCAGGACCCTCTTCGACTTCCTCATGCTGAAGAAAGAAAGAGGGCAGGAAGGCTTGCAGTCCCTTTCCCTGCCCTGCCAGCACTCGCTCTTCTCCTTCTCCAGGACCCTCTTCGACTTCCTCATGCTGAAGAAAGAAAGAGGGCAGGAAGGCTCGCAGTCCCTTTCCCTGCCCTGCCAGCACTCGCTCTTCTCCTTCTCCAGGACCCTCTTCGACTTCTTCATGCTGAAGAAAGAAAGAGGGCAGGAAGGCTTGCAGTCCCTTTCCCTGCCCTGCCAGCACTCGCTCTTCTCCTTCCCCAGGACCCTCTTCGACTTCCTCATGCTGAAGAAAGAAAGAGGGCAGGAAGGCTTGCAGTCCCTTTCCCTGCCCTGCCAGCACTCGCTCTTCTCCTTCTCCTTCCCCAGGACCCTCTTCGACTTCCTCATGCTGAAAGAAAGAAAGAGGGCAGGAAGGCTCGCAGTCCCTTTCCCTGCCCTGCCAGCACTCGCTCTTCTCCTTCTCCTTCTCCAGGAGCCTCTTCGACTTCCTCATGCTGAAGAAAGAAAGAGGGCAGGAAGGCTCGCAGTCCCTTTCCCTGCCCTGCCAGCACTCGCTCTTCTCCTTCCCCAGGACCCTCTTCGACTTCCTCATGCTGAAGAAAGAAAGAGGGCAGGAAGGCTCGCAGTCCCTTTCCCTGCCCTGCCAGCACTCGCTCTTCTCCTTCCCCAGGACCCTCTTCGACTTCCTCATGCTGAAAGAAAGAAAGAGGGCAGGAAGGCTCACAGTCCCTTTCCCTGCCCTGCCAGCACTCGCTCTTCTCCTTCCCCAGGACCCTCTTCGACTTCCTCATGCTGAAGAAAGAAAGAGGGCAGGAAGGCTCGCAGTCCCTTTCCCTGCCCTGCCAGCACTCGCTCTTCTCCTTCTCCAGGACCCTCTTCGACTTCCTCATGCGGAAGAAAGAAAGAGGGCAGGAAGGCTCACAGTCCCTTTCCCTGCCCTGCCAGCACTCGCTCTTCTCCTTCTCCAGGACCCTCTTCGACTTCCTCATGCTGAAGAAAGAAAGAGGGCAGGAAGGCTCGCAGTCCCTTTCCCTGCCCTGCCAGCACTCGCTCTTCTCCTTCTCCAGGACCCTCTTCGACTTCCTCATGCTGAAGAAAGAAAGAGGGCAGGAAGGCTCGCAGTCCCTTTCCCTGCCCTGCCAGCACTCGCTCTTCTCCTTCCCCAGGACCCTCTTCGACTTCCTCATGCTGAAGAAAGAAAGAGGGCAGGAAGGCTCGCAGTCCCTTTCCCTGCCCTGCCAGCACTCGCTCTTCTCCTTCTCCAGGACCCTCTTCGACTTCTTCATGCTGAAGAAAGAAAGAGGGCAGGAAGGCTCGCAGTCCCTTTCCCTGCCCTGCCAGCACTCGCTCTTCTCCTTCCCCAGGACCCTCTTCGACTTCCTCATGCTGAAGAAAGAAAGAGGGCAGGAAGGCTTGCAGTCCCTTTCCCTGCCCTGCCAGCACTCGCTCTTCTCCTTCCCCAGGACCCTCTTCGACTTCCTCATGCTGAAGAAAGAAAGAGGGCAGGAAGGCTTGCAGTCCCTTTCCCTGCCCTGCCAGCACTCGCTCTTCTCCTTCCCCAGGACCCTCTTCGACTTCCTCATGCTGAAGAAAGAAAGAGGGCAGGAAGGCTCACAGTCCCTTTCCCTGCCCTGCCAGCACTCGCTCTTCTCCTTCTCCAGGACCCTCTTCGACTTCCTCATGCTGAAGAAAGAAAGAGGGCAGGAAGGCTCACAGTCCCTTTCCCTGCCCTGCCAGCACTCGCTCTTCTCCTTCTCCAGGACCCTCTTCGACTTCCTCATGCTGAAGAAAGAAAGAGGGCAGGAAGGCTTGCAGTCCCTTTCCCTGCCCTGCCAGCACTCGCTCTTCTCCTTCCCCAGGACCCTCTTCGACTTCCTCATGCTGAAGAAAGAAAGAGGGCAGGAAGGCTCGCAGTCCCTTTCCCTGCCCTGCCAGCACTCGCTCTTCTCCTTCTCCAGGACCCTCTTCGACTTCCTCATGCTGAAGAAAGAAAGAGGGCAGGAAGGCTCACAGTCCCTTTCCCTGCCCTGCCAGCACTCGCTCTTCTCCTTCTCCAGGACCCTCTTCGACTTCCTCATGCTGAAGAAAGAAAGAGGGCAGGAAGGCTCACAGTCCCTTTCCCTGCCCTGCCAGCACTCGCTCTTCTCCTTCCCCAGGACCCTCTTCGACTTCCTCATGCTGAAGAAAGAAAGAGGGCAGGAAGGCTCGCAGTCCCTTTCCCTGCCCTGCCAGCACTCGCTCTTCTCCTTCTCCAGGACCCTCTTCGACTTCCTCATGCTGAAGAAAGAAAGAGGGCAGGAAGGCTCGCAGTCCCTTTCCCTGACCTGCCAGCACTCACTCTTCTCCTTCCCCAGGACCCTCTTCGACTTCTTCATGCTGAAGAAAGAAAGAGGGCAGGAAGGCTCGCAGTCCCTTTCCCTGCCCTGCCAGCACTCGCTCTTCTCCTTCTCCAGGACCCTCTTCGACTTCCTCATGCTGAAGAAAGAAAGAGGGCAGGAAGGCTCGCAGTCCCTTTCCCTGCCCTGCCAGCACTCGCTCTTCTCCTTCTCCAGGACCCTCTTCGACTTCCTCATGCTGAAGAAAGAAAGAGGGCAGGAAGGCTCGCAGTCCCTTTCCCTGCCCTGCCAGCGCTTGCTCTTCTCCTTCCCCAGGACCCTCTTCGACTTCCTCATGCTGAAGAAAGAAAGAGGGCAGGAAGGCTCGCAGTCCCTTTCCCTGCCCTGCCAGCGCTTGCTCTTCTCCTTCCCCAGGACCCTCTTCGACTTCCTCATGCTGAAGAAAGAAAGAGGGCAGGAAGGCTCGCAGTCCCTTTCCCTGCCCTGCCAGCGCTTGCTCTTCTCCTTCCCCAGGACCCTCTTCGACTTCCTCATGCTGAAGAAAGAAAGAGGGCAGGAAGGCTCACAGTCCCTTTCCCTGCCCTGCCAGCACTCGCTCTTCTCCTTCCCCAGGACCCTCTTCGACTTCCTCATGCTGAAGAAAGAAAGAGGGCAGGAAGGCTCGCAGTCCCTTTCCCTGCCCTGCCAGCACTCGCTCTTCTCCTTCCCCAGGACCCTCTTCGACTTCCTCATGCTGAAGAAAGAAAGAGGGCAGGAAGGCTCGCAGTCCCTTTCCCTGCCCTGCCAGCACTCGCTCTTCTCCTTCTCCTTCCCCAGGACCCTCTTCGACTTCCTCATGCTGAAGAAAGAAAGAGGGCAGGAAGGCTCGCAGTCCCTTTCCCTGCCCTGCCAGCACTCGCTCTTCTCCTTCCCCAGGACCCTCTTCGACTTCCTCATGCTGAAGAAAGAAAGAGGGCAGGAAGGCTCGCAGTCCCTTTCCCTGCCCTGCCAGCACTCGCTCTTCTCCTTCCCCAGGACCCTCTTCGACTTCCTCATGCTGAAGAAAGAAAGAGGACAGGAAGGCTCGCAGTCCCTTTCCCTGCCTGCCAGCACTCGCTCTTCTCCTTCTCCAGGACCCTCTTCGACTTCCTCATGCTGAAGAAAGAAAGAGGGCAGGAAGGCTCGCAGTCCCTTTCCCTGCCCTGCCAGCACTCGCTCTTCTCCTTCTCCTTCTCCAGGACCCTCTTCGACTTCCTCATGCTGAAAGAAAGAAAGAGGGCAGGAAGGCTCGCAGTCCCTTTCCCTGCCCTGCCAGCACTCGCTCTTCTCCTTCCCCAGGACCCTCTTCGACTTCCTCATGCTGAAGAAAGAAAGAGGGCAGGAAGGCTCGCAGTCCCTTTCCCTGCCCTGCCAGCACTCGCTCTTCTCCTTCTCCTTCTCCAGGACCCTCTTCGACTTCCTCATGCTGAAGAAAGAAAGAGGGCAGGAAGGCTCACAGTCCCTTTCCCTGCCCTGCCAGCACTCGCTCTTCTCCTTCTCCAGGACCCTCTTCGACTTCCTCATGCTGAAGAAAGAAAGAGGGCAGGAAGGCTCACAGTCCCTTTCCCTGCCCTGCCAGCACTCGCTCTTCTCCTTCCCCAGGACCCTCTTCGACTTCCTCATGCGGAAGAAAGAAAGAGGGCAGGAAGGCTCGCAGTCCCTTTCCCTGCCCTGCCAGCACTCGCTCTTCTCCTTCTCCTTCCCCAGGACCCTCTTCGACTTCCTCATGCTGAAAGAAAGAAAGAGGGCAGGAAGGCTCGCAGTCCCTTTCCCTGCCCTGCCAGCACTCGCTCTTCTCCTTCTCCTTCTCCAGGAGCCTCTTCGACTTCCTCATGCTGAAGAAAGAAAGAGGGCAGGAAGGCTCGCAGTCCCTTTCCCTGCCCTGCCAGCACTCGCTCTTCTCCTTCCCCAGGACCCTCTTCGACTTCCTCATGCTGAAGAAAGAAAGAGGAGGGCAGGAAGGCTCGCAGTCCCTTTCCCTGCCCTGCCAGCACTCGCTCTTCTCCTTCCCCAGGACCCTCTTCGACTTCCTCATGCTGAAGAAAGAAAGAGGGCAGGAAGGCTCGCAGTCCCTTTCCCTGCCCTGCCAGCACTCGCTCTTCTCCTTCCCCAGGACCCTCTTCGACTTCCTCATGCTGAAAGAAAGAAAGAGGGCAGGAAGGCTCGCAGTCCCTTTCCCTGCCCTGCCAGCACTCACTCTTCTCCTTCCCCAGGACCCTCTTCGACTTCCTCATGCTGAAGAAAGAAAGAGGAGGGCAGGAAGGCTCGCAGTCCCTTTCCCTGCCCTGCCAGCACTCGCTCTTCTCCTTCCCCAGGACCCTCTTCGACTTCCTCATGCGGAAGAAAGAAAGAGGGCAGGAAGGCTCACAGTCCCTTTCCCTGCCCTGCCAGCACTCGCTCTTCTCCTTCCCCAGGACCCTCTTCGACTTCTTCATGCTGAAGAAAGAAAGAGGGCAGGAAGGCTCGCAGTCCCTTTCCCTGCCCTGCCAGCACTCGCTCTTCTCCTTCTCCTTCTCCAGGACCCTCTTCGACTTCCTCATGCTGAAAGAAAGAAAGAGGGCAGGAAGGCTCGCAGTCCCTTTCCCTGCCCTGCCAGCACTTGCTCTTCTCCTTCTCCAGGACCCTCTTCGACTTCCTCATGCTGAAAGAAAGAGGAGGGCAGGAAGGCTCGCAGTCCCTTTCCCTGCCCTGCCAGCACTTGCTCTTCTCCTTCTCCTTCTCCAGGACCCTCTTCGACTTCCTCATGCTGAAAGAAAGAGGAGGGCAGGAAGGCTCGCAGTCCCTTTCCCTGCCCTGCCAGCACTCGCTCTTCTCCTTCCCCAGGACCCTCTTCGACTTCCTCATGCTGAAGAAAGAAAGAGGGCAGGAAGGCTCACAGTCCCTTTCCCTGCCCTGCCAGCACTCGCTCTTCTCCTTCCCCAGGACCCTCTTCGACTTCCTCATGCTGAAAGAAAGAAAGAGGGCAGGAAGGCTCGCAGTCCCTTTCCCTGCCCTGCCAGCACTTGCTCTTCTCCTTCTCCTTCCCCAGGACCCTCTTCGACTTCCTCATGCTGAAGAAAGAAAGAGGGCAGGAAGGCTCGCAGTCCCTTTCCCTGCCCTGCCAGCACTCGCTCTTCTCCTTCTCCTTCTCCAGGACCCTCTTCGACTTCCTCATGCTGAAGAAAGAAAGAGGGCAGGAAGGCTCGCAGTCCCTTTCCCTGCCCTGCCAGCACTCGCTCTTCTCCTTCTCCTTCTCCAGGACCCTCTTCGACTTCCTCATGCTGAAGAAAGAAAGAGGGCAGGAAGGCTCGCAGTCCCTTTCCCTGCCCTGCCAGCACTCGCTCTTCTCCTTCCCCAGGACCCTCTTCGACTTCCTCATGCTGAAAGAAAGAGGAGGGCAGGAAGGCTCGCAGTCCCTTTCCCAGCGCTCAGGAGCTCGCGGGACAATCGCACGGCCGCCTGACGAGGTCAACGGCCACTCTACTCAACTTTATGGCGCTGGCAGTGTCCCGGGGGGGGGGGAGGGTGTCACGCGAACCCCTTTTGCGACCTCCTGACAAGCGAAGTCCACGGGAGAGCCAGATTCTCTTAACGCCCGGGGCCTGGAGGTGTGTATTTCACTGTGAAAGTGTCGTTGTCATTCTTGATGATGTCAAAATCGATGTCGGCTTCTTTTTCCCCCCAGTCTCGCATGCTGTTACCAACGTCTGGCTACTTTGCTGTGTGCGTTGTCCTTTTCTTCCTTGCTTCCCTGGCCTGGCTATGTGCAAATTCGCAGTGATACAGTTCTACTCTGGGTGGTGCTTCAGCCCCAGTGAACACGCCTGAACCAAATCAGAACTGCTCCACCTGTGAACTAAATAGTCAGGAGGTGCGTGTTTAGAGATTGGCTCCTGGATTTGCGGCTCATCTGACTCCCACGGTCATCGGTGAGGTTCCCCCCCCCCCGCCCCCGATTGGTAAATCGTTTTTTTCCTGCCGATGGCTGCAAACTGAACTGGAATAATAGCAGCCAGGAGGTGCTTGTTTAGAGGTTGGCTCTTGGATTTGCAGCAAACGTTGAGCGCTGGGACTTTACAGAGGAAAGTTGGCGCAATAAAGAGGAGTGAATCCTTTGTTCTGTTTGTGTTGCTTCCGTGCCCAGCACCAAGTCACCATAGTGTCCCTGGCCAAAGCTCAGAAGTAAATCCAACCTCTTCAACAGTCAAGGTGTCCTATTCCGGCCATGTGTTCACACACACACAAGTTTACTTGGAAAGGTTTTCCAAGGCAATTACTTGGCAAGGTGTCAGGAATAAGACATTCCCCCTAATGAATTGAACTAATTGTCTCCTGCAAAATCCCTTCCTCTTTTGCTCCTCTTTATTTCCTTTGGGGGGGGGGGGCATTCACCGTCCACCTGTGCCTTTACTCCCGAGTCGGCCCTTGTTCCTCAGCTGTTCCATTCTGGCAGCTCTGTGCATGCACACATCTGGAACAGGCTCCAGGTGTTCTTCTGCCCCACTGATCTCTGACTCCGAAGGCAGTTGATAACTGTCGGATGGCCCGTGTTCCTCCCCAACCTCCTCACTGTTCAATTTCATTTCATTTTCATTTTATTAAGTTTGTATGCCGCCCTATTCCCGGGAGACTCAAATCTGCTGCCAGATCTTCTGGCCGGCACCAACAACCGGAAGCTGGCAAAACTCTTGAAACATTCTTGATTGGTTTTGTCCGACATTAAGTCAGAAAACAATCGGTCCAATTTGCTCATCTTTCGAGAGAAGTTTCCGTACCAGAATCCTCAATCCCTCCAGACAGCTTCTAATGCATTACCTTCCCTGAGAAGTGAAGGATACATTCAGAGATGTATCTGGCTTGAAAGTAGCCCATGTTGAGCCTGTGCCATGGCCAAATGTAAGCGGTTGACCATGGGAATATTTTATAGCCTACTCCGGGTGTTTTGGGTGTGTGTGCTCAACCCCAGGTGAACGTAAGAAGCAAGTGGGTTTTTCAGTCTGTTAGCGTGGTATCACTTTTGCAACATTGTGCGAGTGCTATTCTCGCTGGTGTAATTACGTGCAAAATTATATATATATTTTCTCTTCCGTATGGTTTCCCTTAATACTCCCCAGAAGAAACAATTCTGCTTTGAGATCTATTGGGTACTTGTAATTTGTAAGTTAGCTTCCTCCAAGGTACGCTGAAGCTGGAGAGCCACCACCTTCTCAACAACCTTCCCTACAAAGGGAAGGTTGGAGACTGGACGATAGTTATTAAGAACAGCTGGATCCAAGGACGGTTTCTTCAGGAGGGGTCTTACCACCGCTGTCTTAAGCGCGGTGGGAAAGTACCCCTCCCGAAGAGAGGCGGTAACAACCGCCTGGATCCAGCCTCGTGTCACCTCACTGCTGTTGGCAACCAGCCAGGAGGGACACGGGTCCAGTACGCAGGTGGAGGTGCTCACAGCTCGCATAGCCTTGTCCACATCCCCAGAGGCAACTTCCTGAAACTCAACCCAGAGATGGTTTGCCAAGTCTTCTCCTTGTGTCTCGGCTGGATCTACTGGGGTGGAGTCCAGGTCCGCTCGAAACCGGGCAACTTTGTCCGCCAAGAACTGGACATACTCCTCAGCCTTACCCTGTAGGGAGTCCCCCGTCTCCCTCCTATTTAGGAGGGAGCGGGTTATCCTAAACAGGGCGGCTGGGCTTCTGAAATATTTCATTTTTTAAAATTATAAAAAACAGTAATTAAACATGAAATCTTATTTCCCCAAAATATTAAGACTGACTTACAGAAACACTATCCTGTAGGTCTTTTTGTTTGTCACACTTGGCCAATAAAGAACTCTACTCTACTCTACTCTATTCAACCACACTTGGCCAATAAAGAACTCTACTCTACTCTACTCTACTCTACTCTACTCTATTCAACCACACTTGGCCAATAAAGAACTCTACTCTACTCTACTCTATTCAACCACACTTGGCCAATAAAGAACTCTACTCTACTCTACTCTACTCTATTCAATCACACTTGGCCAATAAAGAACTCTACTCTACTCTACTCTACTCTATTCAATCACACTTGGCCAATAAAGAACTCTACTCTACTCTACTCTACTCTACTCTACTCTACTCTACTCTACTCTACTCTACTCTACTCTACTCTACTCTACTCTATTCAATCACACTTGGCCAATAAAGAACTCTACTCTACTCTACTCTACTCTATTCAATCACACTTGGCCAATAAAGAACTCTACTCTACTCTATTCAACCACACTTGGCCAATAAAGAACTCTACTCTACTCTATTCAACCACACTTGGCCAATAAAGAACTCTACTCTACTCTACTCTACTCTACTCTACTCTACTCTATTCAACCACACTTGGCCAATAAAGAACTCTACTCTACTCTACTCTATTCAACCACACTTGGCCAATAAAGAACTCTACTCTACTCTACTCTACTCTACTCTACTCTACTCTACTCTACTCTACTCTATTCAACCACACTTGGCCAATAAAGAACTCTACTCTACTCTACTCTATTCAATCACACTTGGCCAATAAAGAACTCTACTCTACTCTACTCTACTCTACTTTACTCTACTCTACTCTACTCTACTCTACTCTATTCAATCACACTTGGGCCAATAAAGAACTCTACTCTACTCTACTCTATTCAACCACACTTGGCCAATAAAGAACTCTACTCTACTCTACTCTATTCAACCACACTTGGCCAATAAAGAACTCTACTCTACTCTACTCTATTCAACCACACTTGGCCAATAAAGAACTCTACTCTACTCTACTCTACTCTATTCAATCACACTTGGCCAATAAAGAACTCTACTCTACTCTACTCTACTCTATTCAATCACAACTTGGCCAATAAAGAACTCTCTACTCTACTCTACTCTACTCTACTCTACTCTACTCTACTCTACTCTACTCTATTCAATCACACTTGGCCAATAAAGAACTCTACTCTACTCTACTCTACTCTACTCTACTCTACTCTACTCTACTCTACTCTACTCTACTCCTACTCTATTCAATCACACTTGGCCAATAAAGAACTCTACTCTACTCTACTCTATTCAACCACACTTGGCCAATAAAGAACTCTACTCTACTCTACTCTATTCAACCACACTTGGCCAATAAAGAACTCTACTCTACTCTACTCTACTCTACTCTACTCTACTCTACTCTACTCTATTCAATCACACTTGGCCAATAAAGAACTCTACTCTACTCTACTCTATTCAATCACACTTGGCCAATAAAGAACTCTACTCTACTCTACTCTACTCTACTCTACTCTACTCTACTCTACTCTACTCTACTCTACTCTATTCAATCACACTTGGCCAATAAAGAACTCTACTCTACTCTACTCTACTCTATTCAATCACACTTGGCCAATAAAGAACTCTACTCTACTCTACTCTACTCTACTCTACTCTACTCTACTCTACTCTACTCTACTCTACTCTACTCTACTCTATTCTATTCAACACACTTGGCCAATAAAGAACTCTACTCTACTCTACTCTATTCAACCACACTTGGCCAATAAAGAACTCTACTCTACTCTACTCTATTCAACCACACTTGGCCAATAAAGAACTCTACTCTACTCTACTCTACTCTACTCTACTCTACTCTACTCTATTCAATCACACTTGGCCAATAAAGAACTCTACTCTACTCTACTCTATTCAATCACACTTGGCCAATAAAGAACTCTACTCTACTCTACTCTACTCTACTCTACTCTATTCAATCACACTTGGCCAATAAAGAACTCTACTCTACTCTACTCTACTCTACTCTACTCTACTCTACTCTACTCTACTCTACTCTACTCTACTCTACTCTATTCAATCACACTTGGCCAATAAAGAACTCTACTCTACTCTACTCTACTCTACTCTATTCAACCACACTTGGCCAATAAAGAATTCTATTCCATTCCATTCTATTCTACTCTACTCTACTCAATCACACTTGGCCAATAAAGAACTCTACTCTACTGTATTCAATCACACTTGGCTAATGAAGAATTCTATTCTATTCTATTCTATTGAACAGACACTTGAGTAATAGCAGAAGGGTCATAACAAAAGACAGGACACACATTTTACAAGCTGAAGATTCAAATTTCGACCTACGTAATTTGTAATCTGCAAGAACCACTGCCGCTATAGGTAAATACTGATCCAGATAACTATTGGTTGAATTAATGGACGAAGTTATCTTGTCTTTTGATGTGCCCCAAAGTGTGTCCAACCTCCCTTGGCCAATGAAGGGAATTCTCTCCTATTCCTCTTCCATTCAGCGCCAGGCTCCGAGGAAGAGACCCTCAGGAACACATTCCCGCTCCCAGGCTGCCCAGGACATCCACACAGCCCTCCACGTGGGCCTCTTTTCGGCCAGGGATGAAAGGGCCTCGCTGGGGTGAAATCCCACCCTCGGAAGCCCCTTGAGGGGAGAGGAGAGGAGGAAGAGCCCAAGGCATCCAAGGGGAAGGCTGAAGGCGAGGCGGGGATGGAGGCCTCCTTCTCCTCCCCACCTGCCGGCTCTGTGTCCGTCGACGCTGGGCCGGAGCTCCCCGAAGTCTCCTTTGGCCGCCGCCCGGTGCAGCTCGCTCAGCTCCCTGCCCTGCAAGTGGTGGCCGTCGCCGCCGCCGCAGCCGCTACAGAGGCGGGCTGAGGCGCAAGCCGCGACGCGGCTCCGGGACGGCGACTGCCGCTCGCTCTTCTCCTTCCCCAGCCCCAGGAGCCTCTTCGACTTCCTCATGCTGAAAGAAAGAGGAGGGCAGGAAGGCTCGCAGTCCCTTTCCCAGCGCTCAGGAGCTCGCGGGACAATCGCACGGCCGCCTGACGAGGTCAACGGCCACTCGCTCGCTCGCTCCGGCCGCGCGACGGCCGTTGGAAACGGGGCTGAAGCTTTTGGATATAACTGGTTATCATTTCTTCAAGATGATTATGAACAGAGATCACCACAAAAGAAATCAAGTCTTTATGCAAGTTGCAAAAGTCTTCAGTCTTCAGAAATTCTCCAAAAATCTATTTTGTTATTTACATTCCTTACTATTGTTACATTCATGATTTCAAAATTTTTAATAAATTTATTTAGGACTTCTGAAAATGAAAGAAACTTTGACTTTGCTGGGGTCAACCACGTCTTTGACAGGAACACGGAAGGGGCTCCCTGGGAAGAGAGATCCACGGTGAGTTCCCAGCGGAAGATCATCCTTTGTGTTCTGACCCAACTCCCCAAACACGACAAGACGTTCATTAGATGCTCCGGCAGCCCCGGCAAAAGGTTTCTCTCTCACCGCAGGCTAACAAGTCCCTCCGGCAGGGAGAGGAATAGTTGTCTGCCACATTTATTCATCTCCACCCCCTGCCTTTGATCCCCAGAGCTCTGATAGGCCTTCGCTAGCAGCGGTGGCTCTTCCGTCCCAAGGACCGGCCCATAGATTTCCACTGCTCTCCTCTCCTCTGCCTTCTGTTAATCCGTGCATCAGGCACTGGACCCAGCTCTTCCTCCTCTTCCTCATCAGCCACCTCCAGGCCTGGAGGCTGTTCACTCTCCATCTGAGGGCTGATGGACAGCCAAGGCACCATGTATTTTCCGGGCACTTTGGGGTAATATTCGCACTCGTAAACCCCGTCACCGACATCTCGCACCTTCACTGGCTCCTCTGTTCCTTCTGGGGCGAAAAGCACAAGAACTTCGTTAAAGCTTCCCTCCGTGCAAACGAGTGAGCCTTCGCATTCCTTTGGAAGCATCGCTAAGTAAGGAAAGGAGACCACTAGGAGATCCCTGGGGGGGGGGGGAGAGGATCAACCTTCAGTGTCTTCGTAGCAACTTATGAAAGCAGCCGTAGCTTTTGGGGGGGGGGTTTACAATAATTTGGCTACAGGAAGTCCTTGACTTGTGACCGTAGTGACGGTTCGAAGTGACAACGGCACTGGAAAAACAGGGAGTTAGGACCGTTTTTCACACTTAACGACCATTGCAGTCTCCCCGCAGTCACGTGATTTGCATTCGGGTCCTCGGCAACGGACTCATATTTATGGCGCTGGCAGTGTCCCGGGAGGGGGGGGGGGAGGGTGTCACGTGAACCCCTTTTACGACCTCCTGACAAGCGAAGTCCACGGGAGAGCCAGATTCTCTTAACGCCCGGGGCCTGGAGGTGTGTATTTCACTGTGAAAGTGTCGTTGTCATTCTTGATGATGTCAAAATCGATGTCGGCTTCTTTTTCCCCCCAGTCTCGCATGCTGTTACCAACGTCTGGCTACTTTGCTGTGTGCGTTGTCCTTTTCTTCCTTGCTTCCCTGGCCTGGCTATGTGCAAATTCGCAGTGATACAGTTCTACTCTGGGTGGTGCTTCAGCCCCAGTGAACACGCCTGAACCAAATCAGAACTGCTCCACCTGTGAACTAAATAGTCAGGAGGTGCGTGTTTAGAGATTGGCTCCTGGATTTGCGGCTCATCTGACTCCCACGGTCATCGGTGAGGTTCCCCCCCCCCCGCCCCCGATTGGTAAATCGTTTTTTTCCTGCCGATGGCTGCAAACTGAACTGGAATAATAGCAGCCAGGAGGTGCTTGTTTAGAGGTTGGCTCTTGGATTTGCAGCAAACGTTGAGCGCTGGGACTTTACAGAGGAAAGTTGGCGCAATAAAGAGGAGTGAATCCTTTGTTCTGTTTGTGTTGCTTCCGTGCCCAGCACCAAGTCACCATAGTGTCCCTGGCCAAAGCTCAGAAGTAAATCCAACCTCTTCAACAGTCAAGGTGTCCTATTCCGGCCGTGTGTTCACACACACACAAGTTTACTTGGAAAGGTTTTCCAAGGCAATTACTTGGCAAGGTGTCAGGAATAAGACATTCCCCCTAATGAATTGAACTAATTGTCTCCTGCAAAATCCCTTCCTCTTTTGCTCCTCTTTATTTCCTTTGGGGGGGGGGGCATTCACCGTCCACCTGTGCCTTTACTCCCGAGTCGGCCCTTGTTCCTCAGCTGTTCCATTCTGGCAGCTCTGTGCATGCACACATCTGGAACAGGCTCCAGGTGTTCTTCTGCCCCACTGATCTCTGACTCCGAAGGCAGTTGATAACTGTCGGATGGCCCGTGTTCCTCCCCAACCTCCTCACTGTTCAATTTCATTTCATTTTCATTTTATTAAGTTTGTATGCCGCCCTATTCCCGGGAGACTCAAATCTGCTGCCAGATCTTCTGGCCAGCACCAACAACCGGAAGCTGGCAAAACTCTTGAAACATTCTTGATTGGTTTTGTCCGACATTAAGTCAGAAAACAATCGGTCCAATTTGCTCATCTTTTGAGAGAAGTTTCCGTACCAGAATCCTCAATCCCTCCAGACAGCTTGTAATGCATTACCTTCCCTGAGAAGTGAACATCAGCATGTTGGTGCCTGCGTGGAAGGACAGAACGGCAGAATCACAAGCGGCCCCTCAGAGGTCTTCTAACAGAGCATAATCTTTTCCTGACCATCCATTTTTATCTGTGTGGGCAACGTTTGATCCATAAAGGAGGAGAAGATGAGTTATGTCACTTTTTTTATTAGTGTAGTAGAATTAAGAGACCAGGAAGCCAAGCGATGCAATATAGGAAAAGTTTATTGAATGCGCAGGTTCAAACATGCCAAAATCAGCATCAGAAGTTTGAACCCCGAAGGGTTCTTAAAGCCATACATTTATAGTGCAATTTACGCCATCATCTATAGAGGCAGTGTTTAAGCATATAAGGTAATGAGAGGAACCAAAAACTGTCTATGCCAGATGGCCAACAATTACTATTCTTAAAATATACATGGTCAGCACCTTATAGATCATGGGTGACATAAACAGGACACATCTTGCAAGATGACAGGAAACTCCCTGTCTGGGTCGACTTGTTCCCAGATGTGTAAAAATATATATTGCTCCTTCAGCAACTGTCAGCAATTGTTTTCTGCTTAATGGTGCAAAACCTCAGCTTTAATCAGAGTATTTGATATTAAACATGGCCTGTAGAACTGTGGATTATAATTGGGCCTTTTAGCCCACCTTAGTCCCCCCTTTGGGACTCATCTGACATGTCCAGAAGAGTCACATACTCAGGTTCAGTGGATAGTTCTCCCACCGGTTGCATTCTTTCATATTCCCATAAGGCCATTACCTGTGCCGTTGCTTTTCGTTCTGCTACTAAGGATAAACTATTAGAAATAGTACGCACAAAAATAGGTAAAACACAAGGAATTAATACACATCCTGCAGCAATTAAGCCTATTAAAGCAACTATAGCTTGCAAGCCTGGCAATCTAGGAAACCAGGAACCAAAGATTTCCTTGAAGTTGAATCCTCGCCACACCTGGTCAGGATTGTGGGTCAATTGACGCATCTCTGTAGTCAATTGTTTAACAACAGTTCCAGTTTCGTCTATTTGCAGGCAACAATTAGAAAGATTAAACTTACCACATACGCCCCCTTCTTTCGCCAGCAAGTAATCTAAAGCCAAGCGATTCTGATACACTGCTGTCCTTATTTTGTCTGTAGCTTCGGATATTATATTAAGGGCCTTATCAATACGTTGGCCCGCTAAATCTAGTACTGCTTGAAGGCGAATAATTCTATTTAGCATATAAATGGGTGTGCGATATCCATATGACCCATCTTCTGCCCACGTAGCCCTGCCGTATGTACATACAATTCTCTCCGAACTCCAAACATCACTGTCTTCCAAGGTGGCCCAATCCTTACAAAGGAAATTGGTAAAAACTGTATCAAGTTCTCGTTTCCTTCTAGTCTGTAGACCAACCTTCTCGTACAATGGAATTCCTAGCACCTGGCGGGCTTTCATGGGTAATAAGAAGAATGAGGGCTTAATCCATCCTAAGATGCATGAACCAGACCAGTCCCTAGGCAAAGTTTCATAAGCCAGCTTTCCACAAATCCAGTACATAGCTTCTGGAGCTTTCCATAGGTTATCAATAGAGGAAGAATCTAGGTATTTCAAATAAGTCATATCAAAGCGTGGGGGCTGAGTAACGTTGGCTGGCGAAGACCAGATACTATAGTCAGGATTCCAGGATCCTAGACAAATTAAATCTCCAACATGAACTGATCCATTTCTTACGAAACAATTTCTTCCTACCAGATTAGTGGACAAGGTCCACACAATCCCAGTAAACTCTTTCCTCGTTGTAATATTACCAGCATAGGAAAGATTGTTATAGATTATAGGATCAGCTTCCATGGCTTCCCATGGCCACTGCTCTCCCATGTTAGTTCCTCCACAAACAAAGCAATTTTTAACAGTCAAGGTTTTAGCCACTTGTTCAGCCATTTCTATAAACAAATTATTTGCCTTGGTACTTATTGGTAGTGGGTCTTCTAATTTTTGCAAGGTATCATACACCGACCATCCGAGGGATTTTACTTCTCCATCCTTAACCTTCTCAACTTTTATAGTTAGGTATGTTTTTGGGTCCAATCCTTTACCGTCAATTCCAAAGCCATACGTTACTATGGATGGGATGTTACGAGAGACTTCCATTTGTATCATATTTCCATTACCCCTTCTAAAGGAAGTTATATGGGCACATCCTTTATATCCGCCTCCTGTATAGTCACAAACACACTGCCACCCAGTACATTGCACATTGCCTGCACAAGGTAACCATTGGTTCGGATTACCATATTTCCAACTATTCAATTTTTCACATAGATATTTATGATTATCTTTGTAAGCATTGACCCAAGACTGATCTCCACAGGACACACTCCAGCCTCTCTTAGTGGCGGTGCATGCATCAAACCACAAAATCAGGGGTTGTTTGCCCTGTTGCAATTGCACAGTATAATTAAGGAAATACAGTTTGCCCTCTCCTTCTGGATCATTTGTAGCACCCACCTTGGGCAAACCTGTCCATAGGGTTACATTGAGGCGAACTGGAGTATTGGGATTATAACATATAGTCTTTCCTTGTAAAGTACATAGGCTGTACATGGTTTTGTTATGTAAGCAATTCATTCTAGTGGATTGGCATCCTTGAGGTAGCTGTGTATGATATACCAAGGTGTTAACAGTTCGCGTCCCTATTTTAGCTTTAGTAATGCAGGGCGTACAATCATCTGACCCACTTTTGATTACCGCAGTTGGTACCCTTTTGGTTCGGGTGGGACTATCATCATTCCAATAGGGTTTGATGTCCCTGGAGGGTTCCCATAATACTTGGCATAACCCACTCCATCCTAATGGTACATTTTGACTCTTATTACTATTACAAAGAAATAGTATGTCTTCAGGGCTCCCTTCTGCAGTCTTACAGCAACTAGACCATAAGGTCTTATCAATCCAAAGACACCTTGGGTCCCCCTGATCCCAACTACTCTTAGTTGCTTCCTTACATAGGTTGTAAATTCCTTTTCTCCATTCATCATTATGACTATTACAAGACCACGCCAATCCTTTCTTGGAGTACCTGGGCGTTACTTCTATTGTGAGATCACATCCCTTATGTGCTGTTCTCCAATATTGGAATTCCCCTTTTTGAAATCCTCCTCCTTTGATACAAATGGTGCTTAGGGGTGGTCTACTCGGGTAAAGGCTTATTTCCCTCTTGTTTCTACGTCTCTTAGGTTTCCTTCTTAGGGTTACTCCAAATTCAATGGGACGCATTTGTACCATACATGCCCCTTGCCATCCAGATTTTAGTTGTGAAGGGGAAGTAATACGGATCCAACCCCAATAATGGGGGGTTCCACAATCCAAAATTAGAGGTGGTTCTCCCCCCTTTTGTTGGGCTTTTGTACACATTCCCTTCCGCATTAGATATCCCACATATGGGCATACATCTGGGTTGGAAAATCCTCGCGACTGACAGGTGATTTTGGCAATTTTATCAAATAGGTCAGGGAGTTTGCAAGGGTGCGGTAGGATTCCGTTCCAACAATTCGGAGAAAACATAATGGGGGTCGTCTCCTCCCCTTCTCTGGATCCGACATTATAAGATCGTATGATATGGGGTCTATCCTATGGGTTGCTCCATAGTCCCAAGTTGCCCACATCAACAAGATTGCATTTGCTCCCAACACCGTATAACCATATCACTAATAGCGTGATAGACCAAACGAGCTGTATACCTCCGTGCATCCCGTTCGCACACATCTTGACTTCTCCGATCCAGTATTGCAAGCCGAACTGTAGGGGTTAATTTGAGAGTGTAGTAGGGAGGGCCAGATCCAGTGATTATGTAGGGTGCCAACACGTCTTCTATAATAACTATATCACACTTAATATTACAATAGCTGTGCTGGACACAATCGATACAGTGGGCACAGCAGCAACATCCACATTCACAGGTACAAAACCAGCACATATGGTTAGTAAAGAGGATAAAGGATGAAAATAATTAAAGGCTAGTATGCCGGTCTACTATTCTTCACCCGTGCGAAGAAAGTCAGCTTCCGGAGTGACTTAGCAAGGGTTCTCCACTGCTGACCTTTGGAAGATTCGCCTGGGGAACGGCTGCGCTGGCTCTCCGTCTTCCCTCTCAGGTGTGGGATCTGCTTCCGGTACAGGATCGGCTTGGATTTCCCTTAAATTGTCTGTATGCAACTGTCCGTTAGCGAATGGGACGCCAGCAAATGGCCACCAGTCAACCGCTCTCACAGTTCCGCCAATTGATTGTTGGACCGTTGGGTTGGCGTACTTCACAATACAAATAATGCACACAATGAAAGCAAGAATCACAATACCTATAGCAATACAACAAAGGATATAATTGGACGTTATTGACGAGTCAATTTCAACTTCAACGGTTGGTCGCTGGGATGTGTGGTCCATTGTTTGTCAGCGGCCCTCTTTATACGAGTCCAATGTATCCAGGTTTTAGACTCCGCGATCTTAACAGCAAGTGGAGATGTCATAATTACCTCATAAGGTCCCTTCCACCTCCCTTCTAATTGTTCCTTTTTCCAATGTTTTACCCATACTCGGTCCCCTGGCTTAAAAGAATGACACTTAGTTACCAATCTGGGAGGGGTTTGTTCTAACACATAATTCCTCAACTTTTCAACCTGTTTATTTAGTTCTTGCACCATTTCCATGGCCCAAACTCCCCCCTTATGCCCCAAATCGGGCCATCCAGCCAAATTTCGTCGCAACAATGTCGGAGGCCGACCAAACATCAGCTCATATGGTGAGAGCCTATGTTGTCGTCTGGGAGCACTCCGAATTGCATACAACGCAAGGGGTAAAGCATCTGGCCACTTCAAGTGCGTTTCTGCACAGATCTTGGTAATCTTTTCCTTTAAAGTCCTATTCATCCTTTCCACGGGAGAACCAGATTGTGGGTGGAAAGCCGAATGGAATCGCCACTTTACCCCTATCGCTTGTGCAATGGCTCGATTTATGTGATGGACAAACTCCGGGCCATTGTCCGACGAAATAAAAGAGGGGTTGCCAAATCGAGGAATAATTTCCTTAAGTAAAACCTTTGCTACTTCCTGCGCCTTTTTCGTTCTAGTAGGAAACGCCTCTGGCCATCCCGTGTACAAATCCACAATAACTAACATAGCCCTATAAAATCCACTTCGTGGCATATCAGTAAAGTCAATCATAACTGTGTCCATAGGATAGTAGGCAATAGGTATAGTTCCTGGTGGAAGGGAAGGACCCTGCCTAGGATTAACTTTCGCACACGTTTCACAGGAAGATGCTACTTTTACTGCCATTCCTGCTAACCCATCTATATAGTAATCCCTCATAAGAGCGGATTCCAAAGCTGTTTTCCCCATATGGGTGGTTTCATGAGTGGAACGAACTAATTGCCATGCCACTGTGGCAGGCACAAATATTCTTCCATCCGGAAGAACATACCAGCCCTTATCGATGACCGCCATCAAATCGTTGACCGCCTTATCACATTCAGATAAAGAATAGGAGGGTTGGATGTCTACTGGTATAACCCCTAAATCCAAGGCAACATTAATATACATGTCTGGTAAAGGCTCATGACGCAACGCTGCAGCTCGTGCTTCAGCGTCTGCTGCCCTGTTCCCTAGAACAATTCTATCATTCCCTCGTTGATGACCTTTACAATGCATGACTGCCACCTTTTTTGGTTTTTGGACCGCATCTATCAATCTCTGAATTAAATGGCTATGTTGTATATATTTGCCAGCTGAATCCCTAAATCCCCTTTCCTTGTATACCGCTCCATGAGCATGCAAAGTCAAAAAAGCGTATTTACTATCTGTCCATACATTCAAGCGTTCACCTTCAGCCCGTTCCAATGCCCGAATGAGGGCCCACAATTCTGCCACTTGTGCACTTTTTCCTGCTCCCAACGGCCCGCTTTCAATTACCCCCTCATCATCAACAATGGCATAGCCTGCAACTCTCATCCCCTGGTGTATATAACTAGACCCATCGGTATACCAGTTATAATCCACCTGAGGCAAAGGTATGTCAGTTAAATCGGGTCGTGTGGAATAAACAGTTTCCAACACTTGTACACAATCATGTTCCACCTCTGTTTCCGTAGGCAAGAGAGTAGCAGGATTTAATGAGGTAGAAACCACTAGATGAACCTGGGGGTTTTCAATCATCATGGCCTGGTATTTGATGATTCGTTGGTTACTAATCCACAAATGGCCCTTCTGATCAAGAATTGCCTGAACGGAGTGTGGGGTGTGGACCCTAATTGGACAGGAAAAAGTGAGTTTATTACAATCTTGCAGCAATTCCGCGATGGCTGCTAAAGCTTTCAAACAATGCGGCCACCCTTGTGCCACAGCGTCTAGTTGTTTTGATAGATATGCAACTGGTTGTTGCCACTGGCCAAGCTGCTGAGTCAACACTCCTAAAGCGACATTCCTGTGCGTATCCACATACAAATTGAAGGGCTTACTTAGATTTGGCAGGGCCAAAGCCGGGGCTCTTGATAGAGCTCCTTTAATTGCATCAAAGGCTTGATCCTGCTCATGTGTCCAAAGGAAGGGGTCTGTCTTACTTCCCTTGGTAGACGAATAAAGTGGAGCTGCCATTAGCGCGTAATTTGGAATCCAAATTCTACAAAAACCTGCCAAGCCTAGAAAGCCTCTCAATTGCCTCCTATCGGTTGGCCTTGCCAGATTAAGCAACGCTTGCTTTCTCTCCGGGCCTAATGCTCTTTGCCCTTGCATTATGCCATAACCTAAATAACGGACCTTTTGTTGGACTAGCTGAGCCTTACTTCTGGACGCTCGATATCCACAATCTAACAACAAACACAACATACGTCTTGTATTTTCCCAACAACCATCCCGAGACTGTCCAGTGACCAGCACATCATCCACATATTGTAAAACCGAATCTCCCTGTTGGAAGGGGATAAAATATTGTAAATCCTTGGCCAATGCGGTTCCGAAGAGAGTTGGGGAATTTTTGAACCCCTGAGGTAACCTTGTCCAGGTATATTGGCTCCTTGTCCCAGTATACGGATTTTCCCATTCAAAAGCAAACAATGGCTGGCTAACAGGATGAATGGGTATAGTAAAGAAGGCATCCTTTAAATCAATCACTGAAAACCATGCGGCATCAGGCGGGATGAGACTGAGCAGAGTATATGGATTAGACACAGACGGGTGAATTGTGACTGTCCTCTCATTAACCACGCGCAAATCTTGCACTGGTCTGAAAGACCCATCTGGTTTTAGGATAGGCAGAATTGGAGTGTTCCATGGGGATTGAATAGGGACCAACACTCCAGCATCTAAGTATGTTAAAATACAGTCGTATATAGACAGGATGGCTTCCCTCCAATAGGGTCGCTGTTGTCCAATGTGAACAGGAGTTGCCAGGGGCTTCAATTCCACAATAATAGGGGGGTGATGTGCTGCGAACCCCGGAGGGTTATCCTCTGCCCATAGTCCTGGTACATCAAATTCCCTCCATATGTCCAAACATTCCTCCTCAGAAGTCCTAACTACCATCAATCTCCACATTTCATCCGGCCGGTGACTAACAGTGAGATACTGCTTTCCCTCATCAAAGGAAATAGTAGCTCCTAATTTGCGCAACAAATCCCTTCCTAACAATGGGACAGGACATTCAGGTATATACAGGAACTCATGTTGAATTTCGGACCCCTTAAAAGTACAGGTGACTGGTTTCAAGACTTGACGTCCTACGACTTGTCCAGACACTCCTTGTACTTGAATTTGGTATGGGCCAGGGGAAGTTATTGGGTTATTTATCACCGATCGTCCAGCCCCAGTGTCTACTAAAAAGGTAGTCTGTTGACCCCCAATATTCAGAGTAACCATTGGCTCGGGGGGAGTCTGCTCCAAGCCAGGTCCCCGTCAATCTGACCAACCGACTCCGGCTAATCCAATACCCTCTACTCCTGCACCTACTTGAGCATTAAATCCTCTTCCTCTTGGACCCTGAGCCGGTTGCGACCCCCATCCACGACCTAGATGTCTGGGTGGCCCCCCTTGGCCCGTCATCATCCCTCGCCCAGTCATTCCTCGACCTGCCATGTTGCGGCCCAGCGGGCGTCGCCCGGACGGGCCCCTAAACACTCCACGTCCCCTAAGAGTTAACCTTTTTGGACACTCTCTCTGCCAATGACCTTCAGATCCGCAATGGGCACATTGATTTGGCCCCACTCCTGTCCTTCCTCCCTGTAAGGCCAATGCCAACAACTCCGTCTTCTTATGCATACGATCATCTTTGTCCTTCTTCTCAACCTTATCCCTATTCACATACACTTTTCTAGCCACCTCTACCAACTCAGTCCTATTCTTTCCCAATGCTCCCTCTAACCTTTGCAATTTCTTACGAATGTCCAATGCACTTTGTGCAATAAATCTTTCATTCAACATCCTTACATTCTCTGGAGCCCTCGGGTCCATTTGAGTGTACAACTCATAAGCCTCAATCAACCTCTGTAGGAATGCCTCTGGACTCTCATCCGCTCCTTGCATAACCAACGAGGGTTTAGACAAATTCACAGGGGGCTTCCCTGCTTTCTTGAGAGCTGCCACTATCAAGGTTTGATACGTTTGTATCTTTGCCAGGTCACCGGCTACCTTAGGATCCCATCCAGGATCCCGTTCTGGGGCCTCTTCCAAAAGTTTCTGAGCCCTATCTGCTTCTGTATGATAACGTTCTCTAAAAACCTCTCGCATTCCTGCTTTGCATTTCTCTCTCTCCTCTGCTGTTAGCAACGTAGTTAACAGCTGTTGTATATCTCGCCAATTGGGGTTATGACTATGCATAATGGTTTGAAACAGATCCGTCATCTCCGTGGGCTTCACGGACAATGGACCAAAATGTTTCCGCCAATTCAATAAATCCGTAGTTGAAAAGGGGATATATTGAAAACAAGGGCGGTATTCAGGATCTCCCTGGGCGTCCACGCCCACCTGTTGTTCTGATACTCTTAATGGAAAGAGTCCTTCCTTTCCCTCAAACAATGTACTTTCCTCTTTCTCGGCTTTCGCCCTTTCCACCCCCAATCGTCTAGTTACTGGCCCTTCTCTCCTAATTCCTGTAGCCCCTGAACCACCATCCTTGGGCTCCTTTCTCCTCACTGCCCCTCCTGCTGCCTGGGGATCCCCTGTCCCCCTAGCACCTTCCTTATCTCCACTGTCCGCTGCAGCAGCACCCATAGCCTGGGGCACAACAATGCCTACAGGTGCTGAGGCATAGGGAGGGGGAGGCCTGAAGAGTTCCTCTTCATCCTGGGCAAAAATCCTTTTCTTCTCTGACTCTTTTGTCTCTGAAGCTGCTATTTTTATGGTACGTCTGGGAGCTGACCTCAACTTCCCCTTTTCCTTCGGTCTCACCACACATAGGCGAACCATTTCAGCTTGACACTGTAATAATTCATCAGCCTGCCCTGCAACAGCGTCTCCCCACTGATCTATATATGGAAACTGATTAGGGTAGCGTTCTTCGTTTGCAGCAATTAACGAAGTTAAATCATCTATAATTTGGTTCTGAAACGTTCCTCCCATTGGCCACCCTACTCCCATATGTGGCCACTGGTTCTGACACAAGTAGATAAGCCTATCCTTGGTCAATTTTGGGTAAGGGACTTTGTAATCAGTATGGTTAAAATACGAGTCAAACCCCTTAATCATGCAGTCCAGCGGTGTGCTGGGTATGCTGCTTCCCCCACCCATTCCTAACACACTACCAGCGACCTGAGGCCCCAGAAGCCGGAACTCAATGGCCACCTGCAGGAACTGCGCTGGTTTAACCACCCACACAACCTATACGGACTTCATTAGGAACGCCGTCCCGAGTCCAGGGGGGTGATCAGGCCCCCTCTTCTATCTTCAAACGAGATAGGTACAATACAATTATTAAGATATTCGCCTGAGACGTCTTCTCCCCATGGATCCTGGCCAGGAAACACCACAGCACCTTTCCTAAGTTTGCAGGGTTCTTGGACTCACGATGTGTGTCCCCCTTGGTGTAGTTGGGCTGCTGTTGTTGCTTCCCGGGGCAAAAGAAGACCCGCGGCGCCTGGAAGCCAAGGAGCAGCAGCCCCACACCCCAACGGGGCAAAGTGGCCCTCAGCAAAATGTTGCCTTAGCTTCTCTGTCCCATCTGGGGTGCCAGAAAATGTAGTAGAATTAAGAGACCAGGAAGCCAAGCGATGCAATATAGGAAAAGTTTATTGAATGCGCAGGTTCAAACATGCCAAAATCAGCATCAGAAGTTTGAACCCCGAAGGGTTCTTAAAGCCATACATTTATAGTGCAATTTACGTCATCATCTATAGAGGCAGTGTTTAAGCATATAAGGTAATGAGAGGAACCAAAAACTGTCTATGCCAGATGGCCAACAATTACTATTCTTAAAATATACATGGTCAGCACCTTATAGATCATGGGTGACATAAACAGGACACATCTTGCAAGATGACAGGAAACTCCCTGTCTGGGCCGACTTGTTCCCAGATGTGTAAAAATATATATTGCTCCTTCAGCAACTGTCAGCAATTGTTTTCTGCTTAATGGTGCAAAACCTCAGCTTTAATCAGAGTATTTGATATTAAACATGGCCTGTAGAACTGTGGATTATAATTGGGCCGTTTAGCCCACCTTATTAGAACAAGAAATCAATAGTGGAATTCTGAAAGAGAAAACACTGAACTAGGGAACATCATCAGGGCCAAATACCAACCCACCCCTAACGATTGGAAAAAGAGCCTGGGGGGGAGGGAGGGAATTGAAGGAGGTCTTTAACCCACCCCACCCCACCCCCCAAAAACACCAAACAACAAATAAATAATTGCAGCTTTGTTTAATGTGAAAGCTCCCCTGTTTTTTTTTTTTAAATGAGATATTTTGAAAACAAATGTTACACCTGAAATCTCCGTGCCTGTGAAGGAAGTCTCCCGTGCTCAAAATGTAATTTCTTCAAAAGGTAGTTGATGTCATTTTTAATAAAATCAAAGTTTTCTGCAGGAGGGGGGGGGAATAATTCTGATCCCAATTTAGTTAACCCTAATCTGAAACAAATAATTCATTGTTTCTTTCATTCTTCTGCTGAGAACATTCTGCCACCTCGAAATGATTCAGAATGATAGTTTATTATACTGCTTGTTAATTAAAAGCAAAGGTTTGCTTTTTTCTTTTTCTGTAGAAAAGAATTCCCTTTCCTTCCTAGAGAAGATTGAAATCTAATAAAGCTGCCCATTGGCTGCAGATAGAGGATGACATTTTTTTTCCTTCTGATATTCCATTAATAAATCCACAGGAAGGAAAAACAGATAAAGCACTGTTGTCCTTTCCTGGGTAGAATTCTATAGTGGGTCCAGTCATTTCTTTCTTCATTCCATAGTGAATAACCCAGCACCCATCAGATTCCATAGCTAAAATCTAGAAGAAAAATATTTATATTTGAAATCATTTCAATAAAAGTTTAAGTGGCAAAGTTTCCTTGAAGTTGCTTCCCAAATCAAGTGAAGATCCTTCAATTTTTTTCAAATGTACTAGTCAGATTTAGCATATGTTACTGGAAGATGCTTCTTCCAGTAAGCTCACCCAAACTTTTGGGGATTTTTGCCCAAGGATATACCTTTCTGTTTTCATTTTGGGCTCTTCACATCCAAAATGCTTGCGAATAAGTTTTTTTCTGGCTTTGGCTTGTTACAGGGATACAAGGAGAAGTTTTAAAGCAATACAAAGCAAATTCCATTGCGTTTTTCCTTTGATGGAAAGATTCAACATTTGTCTTCATTTACAAATCTGTTTGTGAAGGTGAATCTGAATTGCTTTGCATGAACCTAATGGATAACCATGTAAACATGGAAGCGGTCTAAATCAATGAAACCAGACCTTGTGCTCCATTAAGAAATAGAGAAATCAAAATTCAGGGTTTTGAATTGCTTGTACTTATTCTAAGGTATAGAATCTTTGACTGAAAAAACTACAGTAATATATAAAATACTCCATATTAAATTGCCCTATGTTTAGAAAAGAATGGATACAGATAGAATGTGTCAGCATCCCTCCATTATATAATTAGGAAAGAAAGACCAAGAGATTCCGTGTGTTGGAAATCAAAAGTACTTTTACTAATTACAAATGGTTAGCGAGCAGTTGCGAAGCGAAGTCTGTTTAATTAGGCGCGAAAGCAATTGATATATAGAATAGTCCATTCCCCACCCCTTGGGATCATAGCCTCAGGCCAATCATAAGTCCTTCAAGTGTCAGGTGTGAGATAACTTCAAACGGCATCACGAAGATGGAATGTCAGGGCCGTTGGTCCAGGCGGGAAGCACCCACGCATGCGTAGTCCAACCATCCAGTAACTACTAGAACATTCCTCCAGCACATCGAATAACCCCACCCAAATACCAAACCCTCCCTCCCCGTTTCATGACAGCTGAAGCAGTAGCAAGGCAGAAGCTGACATCCGGCCGTCCCCCGGAAAAAGGCTGTCAGGCCTAGAAAAAAAAACAAACGAACAGACAAACAACAAAACAGAAAAAGAAAAAGGGAGGGGGTGAGAGAAAGTTAAGGCTTGTCAGGGTATGCCGCATAAAACTTCCGAAGCAGTCTGGGAGCACGAACATGGGACTTATCAACCCATTCCGTGTGGGAGGGAGGAAAATGCTTCCAAGCCACCAGGTATTGGATGCGATTACGGCGTTTGCGGGAATCAAGAATGTCACGAACTTCAAAGTGACGTTCACCATCGACAAGCAGAGGAGCAGGCGGAGGGTCATCAGGAGGCCGCAAGTGGGAAACACGAACAGGCTTGATGAGGTTAATGTGGAACACTGGGTGGACCCGGTTGAGGTGTTTGGGCAATTGTAAACGAACAGAGACAGGATTGATGACTTTCACTATGGGGAACGGCCCCACATATTTGGGCCCTAACTTCTTTGACCTCTGCGTAGTGTGCAGGAACTTTGTCGACAAATAGACCAAATCACCAGTCCGGTATTCATAGGGCTGAGAGCGTTTTTTATCCGCCTGTTTCTTATGGGCCCGATGCGCAGCGTCCAAAGTGGAGAGGGTCAATGGCCAAACACGACTGAGACGCTCACTCCAATCCGCGACTGACGGAACCTGCGGCTGGTTCTGAGGCAATTCAGGGATAGGAACAAAATTCTGACCATAAACGACCCGGAAAGGGGTGAAACCCGTGCTGGAATGGACAGAGTTGTTGTAGGCCACCTCAGCGTGTGGTAACAAGTCTACCCAATCATCCTGTTGATAATTGATGAAACAACGTAAATATTGTTCAAGAACAGAATTAGTCCGTTCATAGCTGCCATTAGTCTGAGGATGGTGTATAACCAATTAGCTTTTGTATAAGCTAATACATATTCTGATTTTTTTTTAAATTAACATCATTTACAGAAAAAAATACTGCATTATTTACTGAGAGACTAATGTGTAATAATAAGTATCTATTGCATAATAAAGTGTAACTTGAGACTCTTCATTTCTTATTGTGCTTGAACAAGTTGACTAATTTGTAATTTACCTTTAAATAAGCTTCTGCTAGCTTTCACATAGGGTTTGTTTTGGGCATACTTAATCATAATCTCAGGGTCAAATGTCACATAAACTACCCCTTCCTATTGTTAAAAAAAAGTAGGAGGAACTTTTTCTTCTTTTCCATCAATTTGGGTAACAGACACAAACTGCCCCTTATCCCTCTGCAAACAAGATGTACTTGCTTTTTGGTAGAATTGTGACAGTATCCAATGGGAGGAAATAGTACAAAATAAAGGACTCGTTAGGTGTAGTGGTTAAAGGCATCAGGCTAGAAGCTGAGAGATTGAGTTCTAGTTCCTCCATCTATCTGGGTGATTTTGGACTAGTCATTAACTCTCTCAGCCTTAGTAAGAAGCAAATAGCAACCATTTCCAAAAAACATCGCCAAGAAAACTGCGTGCAGCTCTACTTTTTCCAATAGAATATTTGCATATAATAGTCAAATCTGTAATATTGCACAAATGTTTGAAATTATCTGAAACTTTAAAGCCAAGTACCAGTAGAAATACAGAAAATATTATTTCAGAGATGTTTAACTCACACTGAAACCCATCTAGAAGCAGTCTGAAAGAAATAAAACTTCTTTATCTTTTTTGTCTGCCTTGGGTACAGAACGTTGCATTTGTTAAATGTGAAACAGAAGCTATGCATATATGTATTCCTTTTTTTATTACAGGATGGTTACACACCGTTAATTGTTGCTGTGGCTGAAAATAATCAAGAAATGGTAGAGTTTCTTCTTCAACGAAACGCATCTGTGTATGCCACAGATAACTTGGGAAGGTACAGTTTGGGTCATGTAGTTAATACCCTTCCAGGATTTTAGGATTGTTTTTAAGTATTCATGCCCCTGAATATAACGGATAGTTAGTCAGCTGGAATAATATTTTCTCAGTATAAAAATTATTTATCAATGGCTTGTTGCTATTGTTAACATTACACTGAAGTCTTATATGAAATTTTTGTTTCCAGTTGTATTATAAACTGCCTTTGGGATCAAAAGATAAAACCTTGAAAATAAAGAAAAAATTTAGGTTTCTTAAAATAGTTTACATTTAAAGAAAATACTGATGTTTCTGTTCAATGCCATTTTCAATTTGTTTTCATTATTAAAAAAAAAAGCTCATGGGTAGCGTTTATACTTAAGCTTATTTATTTATTTTTGTTATAAACAAAACTAGACCTTTGGGGTCTACTTAAATAACAACCTTCTCCCCTATGATCCCCATCCAAAGTACCTTGAGTAACATTGAATTGGATTCTCTCCTACCCGATAAACCTAGAGAATATGATAGCAATAATCAATAGTAGGAACAACATAGTGCAGAAACTATGGGGAACAAAGTGGGGAGCTTCAACCGTCACCCTCAATCTAGCAGCACTAGAGTTGGTTTACTCTAGAGCAGAATACTGTGCCCCTGTATGGCTGAGTCCCCTTTGGGGAAAAGGGCGGCATATAAATGCAATCAATTCAATCCAATTCTTAACAGCTGACATACTAATAAGTTAGATGCCAGATTCAATGACACCAGTGGTGGGTTGCAGGCGGTATGCCCTGGTACGGGTGTGTACTGGAGCCTGCCCGGAGCACCAGATGCCATTCCGGTATGGTGCTCTGGAGGGCCCCCTCGCCTGCCCAAGCTCCTTACCTGTCTTTTAAGTCTTTGGTGCTGACATGCATGGCAACGCTTTGCTGAGCAGCTGGAGCGTTGCGGGGGCGGTGACGCATGTGTACGCTGTGCGTGCACTGCGCATGTCCATGTGGATGTCGTAGGATCAGGAACCCACCCCTGAATGACACCGTGAGGATTATAAGTGGATGTTTTAAAACCACTCCAAATTTCTGGCTTCCTGTTCTGAGGAATATAACACTGCCAACTTTATGAAGGCAAGACGCATAAATGAGGGAATACAGAAAAATTAAGAGCAACTCACTCCTACCACTGCATGCTGACCTTCCTCCTTCCTTAACCAGAAGATACAAATCCAGGAAGCCCCCCACTGGCCCACATCTGCCCAACAACTTTAAATCAATTCCTAGTGGAAAGCCAAATGGATCCTGGAATGTGCAGACATAGGAAGTCATCTAAATGACTCCACAAGAAAAGTGCCAGGCTTTGAACTATCATGACTACAATGGGAAATCCTGAACAGGATTCTTGATAGACAGAGTCTTGATAGATGCGCCTCACACGGCATCTATCAAGACTCTGTATAAATGGGACATATTATCCTCCACTCTGTGTGACTGCAGGGTCCCATGTCAGATAGTAAATCAGTTATAACTTAATGTAAGCTGAAAGCATATACTCGTCCAGTATCTGATGATTATTCTTATTTTAATATGAATGATGCTGTGCTTCAATGGTTAGATGGCTTAGATATTGGTATTTAAACATAGATCTGTTTAACATTTATATTTTATTGTGTTTACTAATCTAGGTGAAATGTTCGTATATAGTTCATGTATGAGATGCCATACGTTAAATAAATAATTGCAGCTTTGTTTAATGTGAAAGCTCCCCTGTCTTTTTGCAAGAGGGAATAATGCTGAGCAAATACTCAGGATGTTAAAGTATTAGTGAAGGTTTGATTATATGCAGTAATTGAGGGGGCGTTTTTCTCTTTCAGAATTCCACTATTGATTTCTGCTTCTAATAAAAAACGTGACATAACTCATCTTCTCCTCCTTTATGGATCGAATGTTGCCCATACAGATAAAAGTGGATGGCAAAAGATTATGCTCTGTTTAGTGCAGTGTTTTTCAACCACCGTGCCGCGGCACACTAGTGTGCCGTGACATAGTGTAAGGTGTGCCGTGGGAAAAACACCCGCCGGGTGTTTTCAGCGGAGCTCTTCAAAACAAGACTTGTTGAATTCCGCAGGTTTTGAGGCCATTCACTTCCCAAAAAACCCACTGCTTCCCCCAATAAGCCCGCCGTTTTGGGAGCGCTGCAGATTGGTCTGCTTGACAACCCCAGCCGGGGATTCTGGGATCGCGTTCGCGGCACCAGTGTGGTCGAAAAACACTGAACTAGGGAACGTCATCAGGGCTAAATACCAACCCACCCCTAACGATTGGAAAAAGAGCCTGGGGGGGAGGGAATTGAAGGAGGGCTTTACCCCACCCACCCCCCACCCCCAAAATACAACCCCAACAGTAAAGGGAAAAAACCACAATGCTGATTTTTTAAAAGCAAGTAAACTTTATTGCTGAGGGACAGGCCGGTTGGGTGCGAGATCGTTGCTCGGATTTGGCCACAGCTCCTCGTGGTGATGCCATCCCAGCCTCAGTGAACACACAACCTCAAAACACTTTACTTTAAAAAAAAGAAAAGAAAAAAGCGAGCGAGAGAGAGAGAAAGCCCCCTCCCCTGCCCACTGGGGCCCAGATCCGTGTTCCCCTTTTCCCCACATTTTTAATATATATATCTATATATTCTCCTTCCTCCTTTTCTTAAAAAACAGAAACAGAAACCTCCTGAGCTTTAGCCCCTTCACAGGGAAACAACTCAACCAGTTGAAACCAAAAAGCTGCGGGCAGAAGATTCGGGGGGGACGGGACACTTTGGATCTGGTTCTTGGAAGTTGGGTTGGGGGTCTCCTCCGCCCTTGGGGGCCTTTTAAAGCAGCTGCCTCCTTTTTGTCCCCCGGGGATCCAGCGGCGGCTGTGCGACTCCAGGAAAAAGAGGCAGCCGCTTTAAAAAGTCCCGAGCCCTTGCAGTGTTTCAGGAGAGCAGGTTCTTGATCCGAATCCGAAGCCCTGCCCACCATCTTTAACGGGAACACGGCTGCTGGGAAATGCCAAGATGCGTTTTGCATTTGACCCGCACTCGTCCTTATTTTTTTTTCTCTTCGCGCCCTCCACTCAACATCCCTTGGTTCCACCTTGATGTGTGTGGGGGGGGAAGGGCATGCGTGGGGGGGACCCCCTCGGCCCTCCCCGTCAAATCCTGCAGGAGTTTGGGAGCCACTCCTGGATTCCGCTTCCTCCATCGCTTCTTACGTCACCAAAGTCACTTTCCCTAAGTAAAGGTCATCTAGATTGACCCCCCCCCCTACGCAGAGCAGGCTGAGGACTAGCCCCCCCGTTTTTTTTTGCGGTTGTGGTTTTCTGGGTAAATCCAAATTAATGCCAGGCAGGGAGACACTTCCCGAGCAGTAAAAGGTACCCATGTGTCTCTTGCAAGCATCCTCCGTCCCTACGACGACTTCCCTTCCTCTCCCCCTTCCCAGACCGGCCTCGCTGGGCCCCCTGCACCCTCCCCAGCTCAAAGGGCATCCCCCTCCCACCCCCGCCACCCCCCTCCCGGTCCCCGATCCGCCTGGAGAAACCCCAAAAGGCCAAAGTCCAACTCAACGAGGCCGACGAATGTCCGAGAGTTGCATTTTCTCCCTCGCTCCCCCCGTTGGTCACTGCTGGGCAGGTGGAAGATGCCAGTTCTGGGCAAGGGAGGGTGGCGTGGGGCCAAGGGGGGGCGAGTGGGGCTCCGTCCCCCTCCTAGGGCACGCTGACTTGGTAGGGGCTGCCGGGCACGCCCTCGTCCCCCCACTTGACGATGAGGATGTAGTCCCCCTTCTCTTTGACGGTGTAGGTGACGCTGTACATCCGGTTTCCCATGTGCTTGACGTAGACCTCGTCGCAGGGGGTCTTGGGCCCATGGACGCCCACCATCAGCATGTTGGTGCCTGCGCGGAAGGACAGAACGGCAGAATCACAAGCGGCCCCTCAGAGGTCTTCTAGTCCAGCCCCCGAGCTCAGGAAGGAAGTCCCTGTGCCACTCCAGGCAAACAGCCAACCGACACAAGTGGTTCTCTGCTTATGGTTTAAGTATTTAAGTATTATTTAAGTATTTAATAAATTTATAGGCCGCCCAATCCCGAAGGACTCCGGGCGGTTCGTTTAGTGGCTGTTCAACGTGACAACGGGGCTGGAAAAAGTGACTTACGACCGTTTTTCACTGTTACGACTGTTGGACTGTTATAACCCCCCCCCCCAAAAAACCTGCAATTATTATTATTTTTAGTCAAAATTCAGACACCTGGCAACTGGTTCGTATTGATGACATATTTATGGCTCAGCCCGGACACTTGGCAGATGACTCAGACTTACGATGGTCGCACTGTCCCGGGGGTCATGCGATTCCCCTTTTGCAACCTTCTGACAAGCAAGGCAACGGGAAAAGCCTGATTCGCTTAACAACCGGGTTGCTCCCTTATCAGCCGCTGCAATTCACTCCCACAACCGAGGCAGGAAAGGTCGCACAACGGGGCGAAACTCACTTGAGCCAAGGGTTCTCGCTTAGCAACAGAAAAATTTGGCTCACTTGCGGTCGTAAGTTGAGGGCGATTTGTTCACCAGGTATGCCCCCCCCCCTCCACCAATGGATGGCATTTTGGAAAAGTACTCGAGAAAGAAGGTTTTATGAGCCAGGTCTGAAGTTCTGAAGACACCAAGGTGCCCCCCCCCGTCCTCCTCCGTGCCAGCCCTTCGCCCCCCCCGCCTCCTCAGCCCGCCTGGCACCAGGATACCCACCTGCCTTGCTGCAGTCCACGGTGAAGGTGTTCTTTTGGCCCACGAAGGCCTTGGTCAAGCCAGGGCCCCGGGCGACCACCTTGCTGGCATCCGAGGAGAACTTGGGCAGGGCGCTGTAGCTGCCACCCACCGAGGAGGTGGCTTTGGTGACCGTCTCCACCAGCACCGTGGAGGTCTCGTGGAGGCTGTGCCCACCGGACAGGCGGGGACCTGGGGGGGCAGAGAGAAGTGGAAGGGGGGAACGGTCACCCGGGATCATCTTCCCAGCGGGAGACCCCAGGCGGGTCGTGCATGGGATGGCGGCTCAAGTCTTAGATTAAAAACCCAAGGGATGTTGTTGTTTTTTAATGAGAATTTTGAAAAACAATCTTTTACAAAAATATTTACTTCCCTCCCCCCACCCTCTCCCCCAACCCCCCCAACCTTCCCCCTCCCCCCGACTTCCCAGTATAAATCTTTAACAAAAACAATCTAAAATACACTTAAAAAGAAAAAAAAGAGATAGTTAATAACGTCTTTCAATTGAGCTTTAGCTCCTGCTTGCTAGGCTAACTCCAGACAATTTATATCCTTCCTGCTCTTTAATCATAAACTATCTGGAATTTCTTAGTCCCGTATTTATTTTGAGTGTAATCAGTCCATCTTCCATCCAATCCATCAGTCCAGAGTCCTTGGGGATTGGGCGGCATATAAATTTTATAAATAAATTTTATAAATAAATAAAATCTTTTCCACTCCAGTTTATATCTCTCGTTTGAATGGTCCTTAAGATATGCAGGTATTTTAGCCATCTCGGCTAAGTTTGTTACTTTCAATGTCCATTCCAAGCCAAGGGATTTTTTTAATATCATCCCATAATCCTTTCTGAAACAATTTTGTGTTTTGTCAATGGAACCCCCGGAATATTTAACCTTTTTCCCCGAGCCTAAAAACCAGTCTTGGATTAAAGCCTTCAATCAGAGCTTCCCAACCTTAAGTCCTAAGCTTTTTTTCTCCTTTCCTCATCAAATGTTCTATATATATATATATATATATATTGTATTTGCATTTGTGCTGATAAATAAATAAAGGGAGACTAGTATAGATCTATTTCAAGCTATTTAGCTCTCATCAGCTAGCCATACCCTTGCTGGGATTCGAACCTGTGCTGTATTGCATCTTAGGCAGATGTGTTAACCATTAAGCCACAGAGTTCCTCTCCTTATCAGCTGAGCCAGGGAGAAAGGTATATATATATTTTGGGGGGGGGGGTGTCTTGCAGGAATATAACCAGATCATCAGCAAAAAACAACCCTGTGAGGTGGATAGGGTTGAGAGAGAGAGAGAGAGAGAGAGAGAGAGAGAGAGAGAGAGAGAGAGAGAGAGAGAGAGAGAGAGAGAGAGAGAGAGAGAGAGGGACTAGCCCGAAGTCACCCAGCAGCTTTCGCGCTTAAGGTGGAACTGGAACTCCCGCGTCTCCTGGCGACCGACTCAAAGTCACTTCGTTGGTTTTCAGGGCTAAGGCAGAACTAGAACTCCCCGTCTCCTAGTGATCGATCCAAAGCCACCCAGTCATCTTTCATGCCTAAGGCGGAACTCGAACTCGTATCCTCCAGGTTTCTAGCCCTCATTGTTAGGCCAAAACGGCCGTCAAACATATCCAAGTAATACAGTGGCGGCTTAAGGGGGTCGTATCCAGGCATGCAAAGTGTGGTGTGTTTCTGGGCACGGACTGAAGATCTACCCCCACCCACCCAGAACCAAGGTTTCAGGGAGGGGGGTTGTGGGAATGCTGGCCGAGGAGGGGGTCAGTGTTCTCCCCCCCCCCCCCCCCGGCAGAGGTCCCTGAAACCTCCCCACCCGCGAGGCTTCACTCACCCGTGATCTTGGCTTTGAAGGGGCTGCCAACGATGTGCTGGGGACCCCCGTACTTGATGGAAATGAGGTAGCTTCCGGGCGCCATGGGCATGTAAGTGACCTTGTGGCCCTCGGGGCACTCCTGGCAGTCCATCTGCACCTTGGAGGGCCCGTCGATGGTGACTGAAAGGGCCCCGGAGCCTGCGTTTCTGGTCTTCACAACGAACTCGGAGGAGACCCCTGCCGGGGGAAGGAGGAAGCAAAGAGAGGAGAATGGAGTGGGAGAAAGGAAGGAAGGAAGGGAAAGGAGAAGGAAGGAGGGGGAGAGAGGGTGAGTGGGAGGAAAGAAAGAAGAAATGAAGAGAGGGAGGAAGGAAGAGGAAAAGGAAGAAGCAGAGGAGGAGGGGAGGGAGGAAAGAAGGGAAAGAGAGGAGAGGAGGAAGGAAGGAAGGAAAGAGAGGAGAGGAGGAAGAAGGAGAGGAAGGGAAGGGAACTTGAGGGAGGTTCTGCTATTCATGGCTCTGCCAGCCAGAGCTGCCTCTCTTCCAGAGGCCTGCCTTCCCCCCACCCCACCTGGCAGGGCCTTACCTGTGGTTCCTCCCTCCAGGCCGGGGCCGTAGGCTGTGACGAGCCCGGGGTCTCCCGCCTGGCTCTGCTCGCCCACGCGGATGTTGAAGGGGCTGCCCGGGACATGCCGCCCGTTGAACCGGACGTCGATGGAGTGCACCCCGTTCTCGTGGGGGATGAAGCGAATGGCGTATTTGTCTGGGGGAGAAATCCAACAGGTCAAGCTCAGCAATCGGGTCTCTGGGAGGAAGCCCCCAGCCTCGAACCCCCTAATATCTTTCAGCCTGGCTCCCCCAACTACTTTTTTAAAGCCCCCTCCCCAATTTAAGGGTGGGCACCTGGCGTCACCCAGAACCTGGGAAGGACATTCGGACACTTTCGGGGAGCCTCCTGGTTTCCTCGGGTATGTTTTCCTCGGGCGACTGGCCCACCTTGCAGGGTGGGTGTAAAAAACAGAGCCCAGAGGGACATGCGTGGCCTCTCTGCACCCTATTTTGACGGGCAGAGGCACCGTGGGCCGGCCCTTGGCTGTTTCCAGGCCAGAGCGAAGCACCCTGCGGGCTGGAATCCGACCCACGGCCTTTAAGTTTGACACCCCTGTCCTAAGCTAATAAAAAATGGGGGTGGGGGTGCTGAAGATGGCGGGAAGGGAATGTATCTGGACGGCCTCACTTTGCAACGACGGTCTCACACAGGGGTCCCCAATGCCAGGTCCGGGAACCAGCATTTGGCCGCGACATGCCAGAAACCGTTCCGCGCAAAGAAGCGAAGGCCCATCCGTGGGATGCAGGAGGTGCACGAAACCCCGTCCCCATCGGTCCACGGGAAAGCCTCTCTCTAGGGATCCCCGGTGCCCCCACCACCCTAAGTTGGCACGCACCGCTGTCCAACTCGGAGACGTAACACTCTTCGACCAGGCCGGAGGGCGTGTGGACTTTGGCATCAATCACGCCGCGAGCTCCGTTCAGCTGCACCGCGAAGGTAGCTGGCTGGTTCACCTTCAGGCCAGTTTCCTGCCCCTCAAAAAACAAACCCCAGCACCGAGTTACGATTCACACCCCGTACCAGGCGCCAACCTCCCCCAGCTTCCTGCCAGGGTACAGGTAGTCCTTGATATACGGCCGTAATTAAGGCTCAACGTTTCTGTTGCTGAGTGAGACGTTTGTGAAGTGAACCCGACCCATTTTATAAGTCCCTCTCCCTTTCTCTTTCTTCTTCTCCTCCTCCATCACTCCTCCTCCTTCCCCCACTTCTCTCCTCTCCTTCTTTCCCTTCTTCTCCTTCTCTTACATCCCTCCTCATACTCCTCCCCTTCCTGTTCCTCCTTTCCACAAACCCTTCTCCCTTCCAGCACTGATTGTGTTACCCACTTGGATCCTGAGACGAAATGTCACAACTACTCGTTTTTATAATATCTACAATATTCACAACTCTATTACTTTCTAAATATATAACATCTCCTTTTGTTATACTTTCTATCTATTCATTATGCGTTGATTTTGCATCTCTTTCTCTTCCAACCCTTCTCCTTCTTCTCCCCTTCTTCCTCCTCCTCTCCACAATCCCCCTGCTTTCCTAGCCCTGATGATGTTCCCTAGTTGGGTCATGAAACGTCTGAAAGAAAACCACCCAGCTCAGAGAGCACCAAGGACCCCACAGTTCTCCCCCCTCCTCTTCTCCTCTGCAAACCCCACTCCCTTCTAGCACTGATGATGTTATCTATTTTGGTCATGAAATGTCTCCAAGAAAACCTCCAAGCTCAGAGAGAACCAAGGACCCCACAGTCCTTTCTTCCTCCCTGCCTCCCTCCCTTCTAGCACTGATGATGTTCCCTAGTTTGGTCACTGAAACATCTGCCAAAAAACCCACCCAGCTCAGAGACCCCCCCAGGACCCCCCAGTTCAGCCCTGAGCTGCAACCCTTCTCCTCCATCGGCTACCTGGAGGCTGGTGACGGTTAGGCGCCGGGCATCGTCCGAGAGCGAGGCCACAGGGACCACAAATGGACTGTCCGGGATGTGCTCATCGTTGAACTTGATGGAGACCTCGTAGTCACCTGGCGGAGGAGAGGGGAAGGAAGGAAGGAAGGAAGGAAGGAAGGAAGGAAGGAAGGAAGGAAGGAAGGAAGGAAGGAAGGAAGGAAGGAAGGAAGGAACCTCTGAGCTTTCTCAAAAGCCCAACTTTGATCTCGTTTTAAAATCGTTGTAGGCCCTGGGCACTTGGGCCTGGCTTGACCCCAAAGTATCCCGATAGCTACCTGGTTCTTGGACCACGTACGAGACTCCGCAGGATCCGTCCTTCCGGTCCTCAAAGGCAATCTCGGCCTTGCTGGGACCCTCCACCGCTATGGAGAGACCCCCAGCCCCGGCCTCTCGGGTCCAAATGCTGAATTCAGCTGGGAAGAGAGCAGGGAGTCAGCAGAGAGTCAGGGAGGGAGGGAGGGAGGGGAAAGGGAAGGAGGAGAGAGAGGGAGGGAGGGAGGGAGGAGAAAGAGGGGAGGGGGGAAAGGGGGAGGAAGAAAAGAAAGAAGGAAAAATGGAAAGAGGATAGAGAGGGAGGGAGGAGAAAGGGGAGGAGGGAAAGTGGGAGGAAGAAAAGAAAGGAGGAGAGAGGGAGAAGGAAGGAGAAAGGGAAGGAGAAAGAGGGGAGGGAGGGAAGGAGGAGAACGGAGGGAATGAGAGAGGCAAAAGGGAAGGGGGAAAGGGAGGGAGGAAAAAAGGAAGAAGGAAAAATGGAAGGAGGAGAGAGGGAGGGGAGAGAGGGAGAAGGAAGGAGAAAGGGAAGGAGAAAGAGGGGAGGGAGGGAAGGGAGGAGTAAGAGGGAAGGAGGAGAACGGAGGGAATGAGAGAGGTGAAAGTGAAGGGGAAAAGGGAGGGAGGAAAGAAGGAAAAAGGGAAGGAGGAGAGAGAGAGGGATGGAGGGAGGAGAAAGAGGGGATGGGGGAAAGGGGGAGGAAGAAAAGGAAGGAGAGAGGGAGGGGAGAGAGGGAGAAGGAAGGAGAAAGGGAAGGAGAAAGGGGAGAGAGGGAGGGAAGGAAGGAGTAAAAGGGAAGGAGGAGAACGGAGGGAATGAGAGAGGCGAAAGTGAAGGGGAAAAGGGAGGGAGGGAAGGAGGAGAGGGAGAGGAGGGAGGGAGAAGGAAGGAGGATGGTGCCACCCTTACCTGGCACGCTGGCCACGCCCCTCTCCAAGCCAGGCCCCCCTGCGTGGACTTTGTGGGAGCCCCCTTCCCCCAACGGCCCCACGGTGAACTGGAAGGGGCTGCCGGGCACGTGCTGCCCCCGATACTTGACGTTGACGGTGTGGGGGCCCATCTCCTGGGGCACGAAGCGCACCGAGTAGGCACTGTCTTCTCCCTCGATGATTTCCGCTTCGGCTATCTTTCCCGAGGGACTAGTCACTTGAGCGGTCATGGCTTGGAGTCCGGCCTCCCCTGTGAGGGACAGAAAAGAGCACAGGATGGTCAGGCAGTGAAGCCGGACAAGGCTATCCACCCCCACCCCCTGAAAAGCCCCCCACCTCCCTTCCTCCCCAGCCATGCAGTCTCTTTCAAACATGCTTCTAGTCCTCAAGAAGGCTGAGACTTCAGGGCTTCCGGGTTTTTTTTTCAACACCGGGGGGAGCTTTTTGCTTGGTTCTTGGACCTCCCAACTTTCGTCACGCCTGTCCTTCATTCCGTGTTGAAAGACACGTCAAATAATTTCCCGCCAGTGCCAAAAACACACAGGAGCAGAAATCGGAAGGGATTCAAACGTTAGTAGGATTCACTCACAAACATCTTGATTAAATATCTTTTTTGGGGGGGGGGGAGTGTTTAGCCAACATTTAGTAACAGAGACATTTGTTGGATCGAGGGCAAAAACACAGCACTCTCAAAAGCAGCATGCATAGAAGATACCAAATGTGAAATAGCAGAGTTGGAAGGGACCGCAGAGGTCATCCAGCCCAACCCCTTACTAAGGGTGGAAACCCTACACCATTCCAGACTAATAGCTGTCCGATCTCTTCTTTAAAAAAAACCCCGTGATGGAGCACCCATAACTTCTGGTGGCAAGGCGTTCCACTGGCGAATTGTCCTCCCTGCTCGGGTGACATGACCACAATTTTGGGACGGTTGTGTTGTAAAGCAGCATTTTGCTTCCAATTTCTGGCGAAAACTCGGAGAACAGTGGGTTTGGCTAACCACGGTGGTGCTCACTTCACAACTTTCACTCACTTAACGACCGTCATGAGAAAAGCCATCCCATAGGGTCCGGGGACGTGGTGACCTGCTTTACAACTGTCACGGCTTAGAACCGCAATCGCCAGGCTCGCATACGGTCGTATCTCGAGGACTAGCTGTGTTTACACGGTCAATAACTTGGGGCTTTTTTTAAAGCGCTTGAGACATTTCAGCTTAGCCAATGGGTTGATCAGATCAAATTGGAAACCACTTTCCCAATCTGGACAATTTTAAGCAGTGTGGACTTCAACTCCCAGAATTCTAAAGCTTGCTGGCTATGGAATTCTGGGGGTTGAAGTCTAGAATTCTGGGAGTTGAAGTCTGGAATTCTTGGAGCTGAAACTGGGAATTCTTGGAGCTGAAACTGGGAATTCTGGGAGCTGAAGTTGGGAATTCTGGGAGTTGAAGTCCAGAATTCTAGAGGTTGTAGTCTGGAATTCTGGGAGTTGAAGTCTGGAATTCTGGGAGTTGTAGTCTGGAATTCTGAGAGTTGAAATTAGGAATTCTGGGAGTTGAAGTCCAGAATTCTAGAGGTTGTAGTCTGGAATTCTTGGAGCTGAAACTGGGAATTCTGGGAGTTGAAGTCGGGAATTCTGGGGGTTGAAGTCCACCCCACTTAAACTTGCCAAGGCAGAGAAGCATTACTCGGAATGGAGAGATAAAACTATTCCAAGGAGACAAAGCCGGGGGAATCTTCTCGTGTGGCGCTGACCCACCCCTCACATTGACCTCCAGCCCAGTGGGGGAGCCCTTGTGCCAGTCCAGCTCCTCTTCCTGCCTGAGTGAGGCTGGCATGCAATTCACACACCGCCGTGTCCTCCCCCCCCCACCATGCTCCCTGGGGGTGCAAGGCCCACGGGCACAAGCGAGCGAGCGCACGGCACACCGGCGAGGCCCACGCACCCTCCTGGGTCCGGGCGATGCTGCCGAAGGAGCCGAGGCTCTCGCGGCCGAGGAACTCGCCGAAGACGTTGTGGAAGGGGTCCCCGCCCACTTGCGTGGACTCTTCCACCCGCACCTCGCGCTTGGTCTCCCCGCCGCGCGTCTTGCTGATCTCCGTCCGCTCGGTGCGCGTGTAAGTGTGGCTGCTGCGTGTGAAAGTGCGGGTCAGACGCTCCTGGGCCGAGACCATCTGGAACCAATTCCCTGCGCCAGCAGCCACGAGGGGGAAGAAGGAGGGAGGAAAGAGAAGGAAGGTGGAGGGAGGAAGGAAGGAGGTGGAGGAGGAAGGAGGAAGAGGAGGAGGAAGGAGGAAGGAGAAGACGGGGAGGGAGGAGAAGGAGAAAGGAAGAGGAGGAGGAGGAAGGAAGGAAAAAGAGGAGGAAGGGGAGGAGGAGGCAGGAGGAGGAGAAAGGAAGAGGAGGAGGAAGAAAGAGTAGGAAGGAGAAGGAGAAAGGAAGAGGAGGAGGAAGAGGAAGAAAGAGGAGGAAGGAGAAGGAAGGAAAAAAGGTGGAGGAGGAAGGAGGAAGAGGATAAGGAAGGAGGAAGAGGAGAAAGAAGAGGGGGAGGAAGGAGAAAGAGAAAGGAAGAGGAAAAGGAAGAAGGAGGAGGTAGGAGAAGGAAGGAGAAAGAGGTTGAGGAAGGAGGAAGAGGAGAAAGAAAAGGGGGAGGAAGGAGAAGGAGAAAGGAAGAGGAAAAGGAAGAAGGAGGAGGTAGGAGAAGGAAGGAGAAAGAGGTTGAGGAAGGAGGAAGAGGAGAAAGAAAAGGGGGAGGAAGGAGAAGGAGAAAGGAAGAGGAGGTGGAGGCAGAAGGAGATGGAGGAGGAAGGAAAAAGAGGAGAAGGACAAAGGGGAGGAAGGAGAAGAGGAGGAAGAAGGAGAAAAGAGGAGGAGGAGGAGGAAGGGGAGGAAGGAGAAGAGGAAGAAGGAGAAGGAGAAAAGAAGAGGAGGAGGAGGAAGGAGGAGGTGGAAGAGGAAGGAAAAAGAGGAAGATGAAGAAGGGAGGAAGGAGAAGGAGAAAGGAAGAGGAGGAGGAAGGAAGAGGAGGGGGAGGAAGAAGAGGGAAAGAAGAAGAATGAGGAAGAGAAGGAAGAAGAAAGGAGGGGAAGGGGGAGGAGAGGAGAGGAAGAGAAGGAAGGAAGGAGAAGGAGGAGGAGGAGGAGGAAGCCAGTTAGAAAGTGGGACAAAGAGGTTGGGGGATGCCATAGCTTTGGAGTGGGGCCACCTTGGACCGCCCAGCCTTCAAAGGATTCCCTCCTGGGGGGAGATGCCCCAAATGTACCCAGCTTCTCCTAACTCAGCGCCAACCTCTGGAGCACCTGAGTTTCCAGCTGCCTCCTTACCTGGGATCTTGAGGTTCAGGTCACAGGTGCTGCCCACGGTGGCGATGGAGGGCGCCTGGCGCCGGCGAGTGATGCTCTCTTCATCCGTCCCTCTCCGGTCACCTTCACAGTGAAGGGGCTTCCTGAAAGGGTCAGCAAGGCTAGTGGTTATCTCAACAGCCTGGAGCCTCCATCCCAGCCGGCAGCTGAAGGACGCAGGGCTGCTGCAGCTGGGGAATCCTGGGAGTTGAAGTCTTTAAACTCACCCAGGTGGGGAAACACTGACCTAATCTCCCCATCCCCCCCACCCCAGTTTTCAGCCTGAGAGCTAGAAACTTGAAATTCGCCCACAGGTTGGGACGAGGAAGCCGGGGACAGACGGACAGACATACCTGGCACGTGTTTATCGGCGAACTTAATATTGATGATGTAATTTCCGGGCTCCGTAGGCGAGTAGGTGACTTTGCAAGTGCCCTCTTCCATGTCTTCACAATTGATGTCCACTTTGCTGGGACCCTCGATGGACAGGCCGAGACCCCCGTAGCCTGGAACCCATAACTCAGTTTATTCTCCCCGCAAGCTTTGAATATCAGCTTGTTGAGGAGGAGTGGGAGTGAGGGAATTTGGGAGTGGGGGTGAAATGAGGAACCAGCTTAGCATCCCTTACGTAGCCACAAGCAAACTAAGTGCCACCTCCCTTGAATTCCAGGGAGCCTCATCTAACTCCTAGGAGGTGCCCTCTTCTTTGGGGCAGCCCCTGAGATATTGGAAGTCTGCTATCGGATTACACGGAGTTAGATGATATGTAGCCGTAACAAAATTCTTTCTAGAAAGTCATGGTCATCCTTTGTCTCTGCACCTGGCCGGAACTGGATGGGTGGAATCAGTTGTTCCACTGATTAATTGTTCTAACTGTCAGGAAATTTCTCCTTAAGTTCTAAGTTGCTTCTCTCCTTTATTAATTTCCACCCATTGCTTCTTGTTCTGCCCTCAGGTGCTTTGGAGAATAGTTTGACTCCCTCTTCTTTGGGGCAACCCCTGAGATATTGGAAGACTGCTATCATGTCTCCCCTGGTCCTTCTTTCTATTTGAGCCGCGCAGTGGTTAAATGCAGCACTGCAGGCTACTTCAGCTGACTGCAGTTCTGCAGTTCAGCGGTTCTAATCTCACCGGCTCAGGGTTGACTCAGCCTTCCATCCTTCCGAGGTGGGTGAAATGAGGACCCGGATTGTTGTTGGGGGCGATATGCTGACTCTGTAAACTGCTTAGAGAGGGCTGAAAGCCCTATGAAGCGGTATATAAGTCTAACAGCTATTGCTATTGCTATTGCTAAATTAGACATTCCCAGTTCCTGCAACCGTTCTTCCTATGTTTTAGCCTCCAGTCCCCTAATCCTCTTTGTTGCTCTTCTCTGCACTCTTTCTAGCGTCTCCACATCTTTTCTACATCGTGGCGACCAAAACTGGGTGCAAATATTCCAAGTGTGGCCTTTCCAAGGCCTTATAAAGTGGTATTAACCCTTCACGTGATCTTGATTCTCTCCCTCTGTTGATGCAGCCTAGAACTGTGTTGGCTTTTTTGGCAGCTGCTGCACACGGCTGGCTCCTATTTAAATGGTTTTCCACTAGGACTCCCAAGCTCCCTTTCACAGTTTTTACTATGTTTGCAGCCTCACAATCTTTGTCACAACCTCCCTTTCCTCACCTGCAGTCCGGGTGTCGACGATGAATTCAGACATCTCGAAGGTGCGTCCTTCCACCAGCCCCTTACCAGAGACTTTAACCTTGCTGGCGTCGCCGATTTCCGACTGTCCCACCATAATCTTAAAGGGGCTGTTCGTGACGTGTTTGCCACTTTTCTTGACGCTCACCACGTGCTCCCCAACTTCCTTGGGGGTGAAGGAGATCCCTGGAGAGAGACAGAGGGCGAAGTGAAGGGGGTGCAGGACCAGGGCAAAGGGGGGGGGGGCTTGGGGCAGTTGGCAACCCCAGGACAAGTTTCACCAAAGCCAGGAGCTTTTTTCATCAAATCGAACAGACTGCCAGGGAGGAAGGGAAGGGAACTCCCAGAGAATTCTGGGAACCACCACCACCAGAAACCCCATTCCCTTCTAGCATTGATGATGTTCCCTGGTGTGGTAATGGAACGTCTGCAAGAAAACTACCAAGCTCAGAGAGCACCAAGGACCCCAACACTTCAATCCTGACCTACAATTACTCTCCTCTGTTTTTACTCTCTTTTTAGGCATACCAGATCTGACTGCAGAACTCCCAATGTCCACTAGGAGCAGCAAAGAGCCAGTGGTGGCTTCTTTTTCTGTCTCTCTGCTGCCCTCTGGCTGCCTTCCTGGTTTGCACAGCTTGTAATCTCTCTGCAGCTCCAGAGGCTATTCCTCCTTGAACGGCTGCGTGTCCGTCACCGCAAAAGATGGCTCACCGATATGGCGGTTGGGCAGGCGCTTGAGCAAACAGGGCTCTTCGTTCCCGGACGGGGCCCGGATGCTGGCGGTCAAGAGGCTCAGGTCACTCTCGGTGATCTTCAGCGACACATCGGTGGAAGTGCCCACGTTCAGCTGGGAGGTGCGCATGGAATCGTCCCCTGGGCCAGAAGAAGGGCGAGAGAGAAGCGGTCAGCTTTAGGGGTTTAAGACTTCCCTGAAGTATTAGAACGACTGCCTTTTCCCAGTGAGAATGGGGCCTCGGAGGTCTTCTAGTCCACCCCCCCCACCCCACTTAGACCCTACACCATTCCAGACAAATGGTTGTCCCGTCTCCTCTTCAACACCTGCAATGTTGGTGCACTCACAACTTCTGGAAGCAAGTTGTCCCACTGATTAATAGGGTGCTGCAATGTTAATTCTGAACAAACATCTGTAACATAGAGGTCACAGAATATTAGGGTTGGAAGGGACCTTGGAGGTCTTCTAGTCCAACCCCTTCCTCAAGCAGGAGACCCTATACCATTTGAGTCAAATGGCCGTCCAGGCGCTTCTTAAACACCCCCAGTGATGGAGCCCCCACAACTCCTGGAGGCAAGGAGTTCCACTGGCGAATTGTCCTCACTGTCCAAGGAAATTCCTCCTTAGATCCAGGTGGCTTCTCTCCTTGATTAGTTCTAAATATTCCAAATATTTGGAAGGCTGCTATCATGTCACCCCGAGTCTTTCTCTTTGTTCAGACTAGCTACACCCAGATCCTGCAACCGTTCTTCATACGTTTTATGAAAGAAAATAATCAATAGATCAATAAATCAATAAATCAATAAATCAATAGATCAATAAATCAATAAATCAATAAATCAATAAATCAATAAATCAAATCAATAATTTGATAAATCGGTAAATCAGTAAATCAGTAAGATAATAAATCAATAAATCAGTAAATTAATAAATAATAAATTAATAAATCAATAAATCAATAAGATAATAAATAAATAAATCAGTAAACTAATAAACTAATAAACTAATAAATTAATAAACTAATAATAAAATAATAAAATAATAAAAAAACAAATCAGTAAATCAATAAATTAATAAATCAATAATGAATTGATAAATTGATAAATCGATAAATTGATAAATTGATAAATCGATAAACCGATAAACCGATAAACCAATAAACTATTAAACTAATAAACTAATGAAATAATAAAATAATAAAATAATAAAATAATAAAAATAAAATATAATAAAAGAATACAATACAATACAATACAGTAATAAAGTAAAGTAAAATAAAATAAGGAAATGTGATAAAATAACGAAAGGAAAGGAAATAAGAATTAAATATAAAAGCAGGCGAGGTTGGGGGAGAGGGGGGGGCAGGGGGCTCACCTGTGATCTTCGCAGTGAAGGGGCTGCCAGGAATGTGCTTGTCGTCAAAGCGGACGATGATGTTGTAGTCGCCAGGAGCGGTGGGCAGGTAGGAGACGGTGCAGGTGCCGTCTTTATTGTCCTTGCAGGTGATTTCGGCCTTGGACGGGCCCTCCACGGCCAGGGACAGGCCTCCTGTGGGAGGGGCAGAGAGGCGGGTTAGCTTCAAGAGGGAAGACTAGTTGTAATCCTCATTAAGTGATGAGAGCAAAGTTGCTCCTTGTCTGCTTCCTTGGGGAGGAGGTGGAGGTGGGGTCAAGTGGGGAATTAGCCTGGAATCCTTACGGGGACACAAGAGGGCAAGATCTGATTCCACCGAATGCCTTTCAGCTTCATCTGACCTTTCCAGGGTGAATTTAGCAGTCTGGGAAGATTCCTGTATTACAGAACAGGTAGCCCTCGACCACAAAATCCCCATTTTCCCTAAGGGAGACAGTGGTTAAGTGACTTTTGCCCTATTTTAGGACTATTCTGTTGCCCTCAATTCGGGTCTGACTGAGCCTGGTGCCGAAGCCAATGATGGGCGCCAGATATGAGGTTTTCTGATTGCTTTTCATTGGGAAGGAAAGGAAAAGGGTTCCTGGTCAAAAGGCCAAGAACCAAGAACAACGGATGAAGGAAGCATCAGGCGTTTTCACTAAAGGAGAAGGCGGGACAAGGTGAGAGAACAAGAAATACCCTCCAATAAACATTTTAGCAATCATTCTACAAATCGTTCTATTGGTCTCTAGCTGTGCCATTCCTAAGCCTTGGCTAATGAAAGCTCCAGGAGTTTCCTAACAGGGGTTTCATTTGCTGCAAGCCATCCCTAACTTTTAGCTAAGGTCTCTGCAAATTGTCTAACTACCCATAATGGTTCCACCACAAAACCGCGTTCGACTAAAGCGCGCTCGATGAAACCGCGTACCTGACGTCATCACAGCGCGACGAAAAAAGTACGCTGTGAGCGCTAAGCCTAAAATTAACCCCTAAACCTAAACCTAACCCCCTAAACCTAACCCTAAACCTAACCCTTAACCTAACGCTAAACCTAACGCTAAACCTAACGCTAACCCTTAACCTAACGCTAACCCTTAACCTAAACCTAACCCTAACCCTTAACCTAACCCTAACCCTAACCCTTAACCTAACCCTAACCCTTAACCTAAACCTAACCCTAACCCTAACCCTTAACCTAACCCTAACCCTTAACCTAACCCTAAACCTAACCCTAACCCTAACCCTAACCCTTAACCTAACCCTAACCCTAACCCTTAACCTAACCCTAACCCTAACCCTTAACCTAACCCTAAACCTAACCCTAACCCTAACCCTAACCCTTAACCTAACCCTAACCCTAACCCTAACCCTAACCCTTAACCTAACCCTAACCCTAACCCTAACCCTTACCTTAACGTGAATCGGCTTGCTTTCAAAGCGCTTTTTAAAGCGCCCTTTTTTCTCCGCGGTCCCTGTTGTCGCGCTGCTGATGACGTCAGCGACGCGCTTTAATCGGGCGCGCTTTAGTGGACCGCGGTTTTGTCGTGCCACGCCCATAATTGCTATACAAACTTTACACATGCCTATTTCCTGTTGATAAGTATCCCTTGTTCTTGCCGGACAGACCCTGAGAATTCCAGTCTTCCTGATTTATTTTCAAGTGCTACAGGGGACTCACCTTCGCCGGCGTCCTTGGTGACGATGGTGAAGGTCGCGGGTTTGTTGACCATGCCGTGGCTCAACCCCGGTCCGTAGGCGCTAACGTGGCGGGCGTTGATAGCGTCCACGTAAAATTGGAGGGGACTGCCTGTTTGGGGGGAAAAAAGCAATGAACTCAGGGGCCCATCCCATAATCCTCGGCAGCCTGCCCTTTTCAGACAGGGGGCAAGGAAGAGCTGTGGGAAATAAGCCAATCTTTCTGAAAGTCCTGGAGTTGGATGGGGAACTTAGAGGTCATCTTGTCTAGGCGCCTGATCAGGGTGGGAACTGGTGAAGCAACTCTGGCAAGCGGCCATCCACATTTCCACTTAAAAAGGATCTATTTTGTTTAACAAACTATAGTTTAATAAAGTGGGTTTAACGTAACGTGTGCACCCAGATATAGTGTGTTTTCATTCTTCTTGATGTTGGTTATTTTAAGAGAGGTGGACTCCAACTCCCAGAATTCCCCAGCCAGCATGCTTTAAGATGGCTGGACTTCAACTCCCAGAATTCAATTCAATTCAACTCAATTTATTAGATTTATAGGCTGCCCAATCCCGGGGAACTCCGAGCGGCTTACAAAGAACAAGAAAACAAAAACAAAATAAAAATAATTTAAAAATTCCCCAACACGCATACGTTCTGATCGGGGCTGGGCCCTACATAATAAGGTCAACAGCCCCAGGCCTGCCGGAACAGCCAGGTTTTAACAGCTTTTCTGAAGGCCATGAGGGTGGGTGAGGTCCGGACCTCTGGGGGTAGCTGATTCCACAGGGTCGGAGCAGCCACAGAGAAGGCTCTCCTCCGAGGCCCCGTCAGCCAGCACTGTCCGCCTGACGGCATCCTAAGGAGGCCCACTCTGTGGGACCTTATCGGCCGTTGGAAAGTATGTGGCAGTAGGCGGTCTCGCAATGGACTAGCTGTAGTCTCCGAATGCTTTTCAAGGGTAGCCCCATGTAGAGCGCGTTGCAATAATCCAGCCTTGAGGTGACAAGGGCCCATATGACTGGAGAATTCTGGGAGGAAGTCTACCCATCTTAAAGCCAACGTTGAAAAACACTGATCTAAACTTAAATTCTAAACTTCTAAACTGCTCAGTTTTCAGCGCCTTGTAAAACCTTTTGACCGGTGTCCAAAGCAGCTGATTTCATACCACCTGCTTACTTGCCCAGGGCACTGCCAAACCTAGCCCTGCATTCACACAACCTGCTAACACGGGTTGGGGTTGGCTCTTGAGACGTTCGGGTAGCGAATGTTAGCCCAGCCTGGTTGGTTTGTTGGCTGTGTGCAGGGCACGAACTGAGAAAAACGGGTGAATTCAGAACCTGGGTAAAGCACGTTGTGTGAATGCAGGCGTTTACGCTCCCCAGGTATCAACCTGACCCCGTTCGCTGCCTCTTCCGCCAATGCCCACCTGGAATGTGGTTGCCGTCATATTTGATGTCCATCTCATGCAACCCCTTCTCGGTGGGGGCATATTTGACCGTCACTGTCCCGTCCTTATTGTCCGTGATGTGGGGACGCGCCGTCTTGCCGGAAGGCATCCTGACCTCCCCTGCAGAGCAGGAAGAAAACAGGTGGATGAGACCCCCCCCAAACCACGGTGACTTCCATCCCGAAGAATGGGACTAGCCAGGCGTGAGAAACCTACCCAAACTACAACTCCCAGCAGCCCAGGTTGGCCGAAGTGAGGGATGCTGGGTGTTGTGGTTCGGAAACATTTCCCACTTCTGGGCTGAGAATGGGACTAGCCAGGTGTGGGGGGGGGGGGAACCTCCACCCCCAAACTACAACTCCCAGCATCCCAGTCTGGGCAACAGTGAGGGATGCTGGGAGTTGTAGTTCGGTAACATAGCCCGTTTCTGGGCTGACTTCAACCTATCTATCGAGAGTCGAAGGAAGGCTGCTGTACAGCAATTGGAAGCGGCAGGTGAGGGAGGAGGAGCTAAACCTGGGCGGGGCTAGAGGTGGGTGGGGCTGGCAAGATTTACCTGGCTGTCTGCTTTTGGCTGCCCCACCTTTTCTCCCCTCCCACTTCAAAGGAGCCAGCTAGAAACCCCCCAGCCCAGCCCTAGAGCTCTGTTTCCCAGATATATATATATATATTTTTTTAAATCAATGCCTCCAGATGCTACGGTATTTTCCAAATGCATCCTGGGAAGGAATGGAACAGCGGAATGTAGGTTTTCAACAATGGTTCATTGTGCAGTTCCCAGAATGCACTTGTGGGAGGAGTGTGTGTGTGTGTGTATGTGTGTGTGTGAAATCCACAAACCCCACCCTAAGAACGCAAAGAGAGCTGAGGTGGCGCAGTGGTTAGGGTGCAGGCCACTTCAGCTGACTGTTATCTGCAGTTCGGCTGTTCAAATCTCACCGGCTCAGGGTTGACTCAGCCTTCCGTCCTTCCGAGGTGGGTGAAATGAGGACCTGGATTGTTGTTGGGGGCGATATGCCGACTCTGTAAAACGCTTAGAGAGGGCTGAAAGCCCCATGAAGCGGTATATAAGTCTAACTGCTATTGCTATTGCTAAAGGTAGACTGCCTCTAGGTGTGGAAGTTCTACTTTCGCCCCTCCCGAATGCTGAGTGAATGTTGAGTTTTACTGTTTAATTTATTTTTGTTCACATTTCTTTTTGCACTGTCCTACACTCCCTCTCCTTTTTGATTGTAAGCCGCCCTGAGTCCCCTCAGGGAAAAGGGCGGCCTATAAATGTCCAATAAATACAAATACAAATAGTTCTATTGAGCTAGCAAACAACCACCAAGAACCAAGACTCCCACCCTCTCTCTCTCTCCATCTCCGCTTCGGCTCAGCCCCCTCGGATCCTGGCCCCCCTCTCTCATTTTTCCCTTGGGATGATTGATTTCATCTCTTAAACCGGATTTCCTTTACTTCATTTTAATCCAGCCGTCTGGGTATTCAAACAGCCCATCGGTGTACAGGTAAAATGGGGAAACCTTAAAACCCCGGATCTATAAATGCCTATGGAGATTCCGTATATATAAACTTATTTAGAGTTTTATTTGAACACAAATATAACAAAGGCAACAGTAAAAATATTGGGTTTCTGTCGTGATGGACTCTTGCGATGAGCCGATTGACAGATGATGGAAGCAGTTGGCTTCCTCCCATAATTGGGGCTTACCAGGGGTTGTGACACTAAATATATAAACTTATTTAGAGCGTCAAGGATGAATGACGCACTCCGTGTTAAAAGTTAATTAAAAATCATGGCATCCCGGTTCCACTGAGACCTTGGCAGGGAGTGGCAAAGCACCGAAAATGTTCCCCTTTTAAGGGGGATTTCTCAGCGCACATTAAAGTTTTCCCCCCAATGCCATCCCTCTGCTAAGCAACTAATTCCCACACAACACTGTCGAACTATTTACTAAGCCTGCACTACTGTTAGACTTCTCATCCTTCCTATTACCTATCTCCTCCCACGTACGACTAGAACCTTGTTGCTTGTATCTTTACGATTTATATTGTACGATTTTGATTGCTTATTTAGCATCCTATGACTATCATTAAGGGTTGCATCCTATGATTTACGATGAATGCATTTTTATGACGATCATGATTTATCACTAATAGCTTGTATGTACATTGAGAGCATAGGCACCAAAGACAAAATCATGGTTTGTCCAATCACATTTGGCCAATAAACAATTCTATTCTATTCTCTGTTCTCTTCTCTGTTCTCTTCTTATTACCTTCTCTGCTATTTTCTGTTATTCTATTCCTATTTTCTATTCTGTTCTACTTTCTCTTCTCGTCTTTTTCTCTTCTCTGTTATTCTCTTCTCTATTAATTTTCCATTCTATTCTCTTTTCTCTTCTCTTCTCATTCTATTCTATTCCATTCTTATTTTCTATTCTATTCTCTTCTACTCTCTTCTATTCTATTTTATGTTATATTCTATTTTCTCTTCTTATCTCTTCTCTGCTATTCTCCTGTTCTATCTTATTCTATTTTATTCCTATTCTTCTCTATTCTATTTTATGTTCTATTCTATTTTCTCTACTCTTCTTATTCTCTTCTCTGTTATTCTCTTCTCTATTAATTTTCTATTCTATTTTCTCTTCTCATTCTATTCTATTCCATTCCTATTTTCTCTTCTCTTCTGCCATCTTCTCTTCTATTTTATGTTCTATTCCATTTTCTCTTCTCATCTCTTCTCTGCTATTCTGCTGTTCTATTTTATTCTATTCTTCTCTATTCTATTTTATATTCTATTCTCTTTTCTCTTCTTATTCTCTTCTCTATTAATTTTCTATTCTATTCTCTTCTCTCTTCTCTTCTCATTCTATTCTATTCCATTCTTATTTTCTATTCTATTCTCTTCTACTCTCTTCTATTCTATTTTATGTTATATTCTATTTTCTCTTCTTATCTCTTCTCTGCTATTCTCCTGTTCTATCTTATTCTATTTTATTCCTATTCTTCTCTATTCTATTTTATGTTCTATTCTATTTTCTCTACTCTTCTTATTCTCTTCTCTGTTATTCTCTTCTCTATTAATTTTCTATTCTATTTTCTCTTCTCTTCTCATTCTATTCTATTCCATTCCTATTTTCTCTTCTCTTCTACCATCTTCTCTTCTATTTTATGTTCTATTCTATTTTCTCTTCTCATCTCTTCTCTGCTATTCTGCTGTTCTATTTTATTCTATTCTTCTCTATTCTATTTTATATTCTATTCTCTTTTCTCTTCTTATTCTCTTCTCTATTAATTTTCTATTCTATTCTCTTCTCTTTTCTCTTCTCATTCTATTCTACTCCATTCCTATTTTTCTCTTCTCTTCTACTCTCTTCTATTCTATGTTCTATTCTATTTTCTCTTTTTATGTCTTCTCTGCTATTCTGTTATTCTACTTTATTCTATTCTTCTCTATTCTATTTTATGTTCTATTCTCTTTTCTCTTCTTATCCTCTTCTCTGTTATTCTCTTCTATTAATTTTCTATTCTATTCCCTTTTCTCTTCTCTTCTTATTCTCTTCTATTCATAGGTGACCATAAAGCAGTCACTAAACGTACGTTTGTAACTCAAGGACTACCTATAATGCAGAAACTCAGAAGTGATTCCAAGACAAGGTGGCTCGACCCACCCCCACCCCCCCCACCCCAAAACTCCACTCTGTGCTTCCACATCGTGGTCCCCCTGCCCTTTACACCCCAATCCCCAGACGGACGGACAGGCTACCTGTGATCTCTCCCTTCTGCACGGCGAAGGGGATGACCAGATTGAAAGGCCGCAGCATGGCGTCCACGCTCTCCGGTGGGGCGACGGGTTCATCCGTGGCCTGGCGTGGAGGGGAAGAGAGGAAACGGGGGAGGGTGGAGGGGGGAAAAGAAAGAGAGACTAAGTCCAGATAGAGAAGGAAGGGGCCCGAGAGAGAGAGAGAGAGATCGAAAGAGCACCCCAAGTGCGAGGCAAACTGAAAAGAAAGTGTTGGAAGCCGAAACAATCTTGGGGTTCAGAGGCTGGAAGAAACAGGGCTGGAAGAAAGGAGACCAATGACCCCCCCAAAAAAAAACCCAGAGTCCAGGACACACTGAAAGGGCGTTTGGGGGCATCCAGGATTAGTGGCCCCTGCCTTGACAAAACAGCTGGACTTCTACCATTGCATTCAGCTAGGCACCGCACAGGTAGTTCTCGAGTTACGACCACAACCGAGCCCAAATTTTCCATCGCTAAGCGAGGCAGCTGTGGCGTGAGCTTTGACCCATTTTGCGACCTTTCATGCCATGATGGTTAAGTGAATCCCTGCCCTTGTTAGGTTAGTAACATGGTCGTTAAGTGAATCCGGCATCCCTCACGGACGTTGTGGGTGGCCGAAGTGGACCCCAAGACACTGCAACCGTCATAAATACGAGTCAGTTGCTAAGAGTGTGAATATTGATCACGAAGCCATGGGGATGCCATAATGGTCACAAAGGTGAAACGCGGTCCTGTCCTGGGATGAAATTCAAATTTTTTTACTACTGGTTCTGTGGGCGTGGTTTGGTGGGCGTGGCAGGGGAAGGATACTGCAAAATCCCCATTCCCTCCCGATCAGCTGGGACTCAGGAGGCAGAGAATTGATGGGGGCGGGGCCAGCCACAGGTGGTAATTGCTGGTTCTCCAAACTACTCAAAATTTCTGCTACCGGTTCTCCAGAATTGGTCAGAACCTGCTGGATTTCACCCCTGTCCCAAACCATTCTGAACAAATGGTTGGCCAATCTCTTCTTGAAAACCTCCAGTGATGGAGCACCCACAACATCCTTCCACCCACAACGTCTGGTGGCAGGCTGTTCCACTGGTGAATTGTCCTCACTGTTAGGAAGTTTCTCCTTAGTTCTAGGTTGCTTCTCTCCTTGATGAGTTTTCACCCGTTGCTTCTTGTCCTGCCTTCAGGGACTTTGGAGAAGAGGTTGAGCCCCTTCTTCTTTGGGGTAGCAGCCCCTCAAATACTGGAAGACTGCTATTGTCTCACGCTATCAGACCTCTGGGAAGGGGGAGGGAGAAGACAAACGTTTGAGGAAAACCCAAGATTGGAGCTTGGCCTTGGCCAGGGGCATCTGCAGGACATGGCCAAAAAAACTCAAAACGCGGCTGAAGGCGTGCAACGGAAGCTCTCTGTGTTGCCCATCAAAAGTTGGCAGAGCTTCAACGGCACATTGTGGTCGCCTTCTTGATTCCTTCCGCCACATCAAAGTCAGGTTCTACATTTAGGCAAGAAAAACCAAATGCACAGGTACAGTATAGGTGGTACCTCGCTCAATAGTAGTAACTGTGAAAAGGGATCTTGGAGTCCTAGTGGACAAGCATTTAAATATGAGCCAGCCGTGTTCAGCAGCTGCCAAAAAAGCCAACACAGTTCTAGGCTGCATCAACAGAGGGAGAGAATCAAGATCACGTGAAGAGTTAATACCACTTTATAAGGCCTTGGGAAGGCCACACTTGGAATATTTGCATCCAGTTTTGGTCGCCACGATGTAGAAAAGATGTGGAGACTCTAGAAAGAGTGCAGAGAAGAGCAAGAAAGAGGATTAGGGGACTGGAGGCTCAAACATATGAAGAACGGTTGCAGGAACTGGGAATGTCTAGTTGAATGAAAAGAAGGACCAGGGGAGACATGATAGCTTCCAATATCTCAGGGGTTGCCCCAAAGAAGAGGGAGTCAAGCTATTCTCCAAGGCACCTGAGGGTAGAACAAGAAGCAATGGGTGGAAACTAATCAAGGAGAGAAGCAACTTAGAACTAAGGAGAAATTTCCTGACAGTGAGAACAATCAATCAGTGGAACAGAAATTGCCTCCAGAAGTTGTGAATGCCCCAACACTGGAAGTCTTTAAGAAGATGTTGGGTAACCATTTGTCTGAAGTGGTATAGGGTTTCCTGCCTAGGCAGGGGGTTGGACTAGAAGGCCTCCAAGGTCCCTTCCAACTCTGCTATTGTATTGTATCCTGAGGACCCTCTTGGCTTTGGACATGAGGGGGAGGGGAACCCTCCTTTCCGAGACAGAAAGAGAGAGAGAGACGGTGAGAGGAAACAAAGGTAAGGAAGGACCCAGTCCTGGTACCCAGTGTGGTGCGAAGCCACCAGGGTGGCGCATCGGGAAGTGCTGGTGAAGCTGGTTGGATTCACAGGGCTGGTCAACCTGAGGAATGGAGTCGCAGGCCTGGCGGGAAGCAAGGGAGACATCAGCGGATGGTCCTGATTGCATCTGGAGAGCCCTTTTCACCCCACAACCTGGCTGCATCGGACAGCGGCTGGGATAGAGATGGACAGTTGTGGGGTGGGCCCCCAAACACAGCCAGAGGAGCCCCGGGTGTTGTTCACCTCTGATAAGTTTAATTTCTCTTGAGTATTTATATATATGAAAATCCTCCTTAACTTCTAGTTTTTAACTTAATTAGATTCTTTTTATTAATCTTTCTTTCTTTCCTCCAGCCACCTATACCAGGGGTCAGCAAACTCTGGCTCTGGAGCCGCATGTGGCTCTTTCCTCCCTCTGCTGCGGCTCCGTCAGTGGTCGGCACCACAATTTTGAGAGGAGCTTCCGGGGTGGGGGGGGGGGGAAGAGAAGCACAGTGCGCCAGGGGAAGACTCTATGGTAAGGGGAGGGTTTTCCAGTTGTCTCCACAGGGCTTCCGGTTAGGACAGGTAGAGGAAAAAGGACGCCGCGCTAGGAGGAGACTCTATGGTGTGGGAACTGAACGTCCGGTCAGCAGCTCCAGAATTGAACAGGGGGCTTCCGGTTAGGACCTTTGTGGCTCCCGGCGTTTTCTTTTCTGTGGGAAACGGGTCCCAATGTCTCTTTGGGTGTTTAAGTTTGCCGACCCCTGACCTATACCATTTCCCCCATGTCTGGAAATGTTCTGTCTCTTCCTTCCTGAATTTCTTTTGTTAATTTGTCCATCTCGGCCCAGTCCAGAACCTTTCATATTATTTCATCCTTGTTGAGTCCTCCGGGATTGGGCGGCCTATAAATCTAATAAATTAAATTAAATTAAATTTGGTATCAGTTTATTTTTCCATTTCTGAGCCAAAGCAACCCTCGCCGCCGTAATTATGTGTAGAATTAAATACAAAGTCTCTTTTATATATATAGTCGTCACTATTCCTAATCGGGACACCTCTGGTTTCCAATCAATTTGGACTCCTGTTATCGACTCCAACCAATTTTTAATCTTTTCCCCAATACTTTTTGGCCACCTGACATGTCCACCATGTGTGGCACCAAGGTGGCGCAGTGGTTAGGGTGCAGTACTGCAGGCCACTTCAGCTGACTGCTTTCTGCAGTTCAGCGGTTCAAATCTCACCGGCTCAAAGGTTGACTCAGCCTTCCATCCTTCCGAGGTGGGTAAAATGAGGACCTGGATTGTTGGGGGCAATATGCTGACTCTGTAAACCGCTTAGAGAGGGCTGAAAACCCTATGAAGCAGTATATAAGTCTAACTCACTGTTTCTCAACCTTGGCAACTTGAAGATGTCCGGACTTCAACTCCCAGAATGCTGGCTGGGGAATTCTGGGAGTTGAAGTCCGGACATCTTCAAGTTGCCAAGGTTGAGAAACACTGGTCTAACTGCTAATATGTTCCATGGGCTTTTCCGCATTTTCCAACATTTCCCAATTGTCTGGGCACATCCTGTACTCACCACCACGTGGAAAGGGCTGTTGGGGATCTGCTCGCCTCCGAAACGGATGGTGATGACGTATTTGCCAGGCTCGGGAGCCGTGTAATAGATGTCGAAAGTCCCGTCGTGGTTCTCCACTACGTCGACATCCAGCTCGGCCCCGTCGGGCGTGGAGACCTTGCAGGTGACTTTTCCCTTCCCGGCGGCCTTGGCGTCCACCGTGATCACTGTCTCCTCTCCAATCTGGATGGTGGGACCAAGGCAAGCTCCTACGGAGAAAGGAAGACGATGATTGCAGCCAAGCCCAGAGGCCGCACCTGTCCAGCCCTTAAGACCAAGTCTACAGGTGAAGCTCCCCTTTAAGAAGACGTCCTACTAAAAGCCTATCCTCTTCTTTTAACGACCGCCTAATCTCCTGCGGGGGTGGAGTGTGGGCAACTGAATGGAGCTAGCAGAGTGTTTGAATGGCCAGATGCCCTTCCCTGTTGCCAATGTGGAGTTTCGTTCAGCAGATATATATTCTCAGTGTAAGCTTAAGCGAACATCGCCATCGTTAAATGAACACACAGCAATGGTTAAGCGAATGGGTTGGTCATTAAATGAATCCATTACATCCAATGGATGTTTTTTTTTTCTTGAAAACTGAAAATAAGCACCAGTTTCCGGGGGGGGGGGGACGACGACCAACAAACCCTCTGAGTATAATAGATTCACTGAACGACCACAAATTGCACCAAAAATCATTGCGACTGGGATGCCGAAAATGAGGGGGAGTGGATTGTAGAGAGAGGAGCAGTAGAAAGGAAGGGGAAGTCGAGAAGAAAAGGATGATGGAGGGAAAATAGGAAGTTGGAGAGAGGTAGAAGAAAGAGGTGTATGGAGAGCAGAAGAGCTAATAATGGGTTTTTATCTTTTTGGGTGTTGATGACAAGAGGAACTGATGTAATTTCTACTTAATATAATATAATATAATATAATATAATATAATATAATATAATATAATATAATATAATATAATATAATATAATATAATATAATATAATATAATATAATATAATAGGATATTGGCTATGTAATAGTATACATGTGATAGCCGAGGTGGCGCAGTGGTTAGAGTGCAGTACTGCAGGCCACTTCAGCTGGCTGCTATCTGCAGTTCGGCGGTTCTAATCTCACCGGCTCAGGGTTGACTCAGCCTTCCATCCTTCCGAGGTGGGTAAAATGAGGACCCGGATTGTTGTTGGGGGCGATATGCTGACTCTGTAAACCGCTTAGAGAGGGCTGAAAGCCCTATGAAGCGGTATATAAGTCTAACTGCTATTGCTATTGCTATTGTATGTTATGAAAATGGAAAATAAAGTATATTCAGAAGAAGCTGGAAACCCATCTTTTGCAAAGAGACCCTCCAGAACTTCATTGTTCCCGAGTAAAAGGGAGCTCCAAAATGTTAGGGCGCACGATGGGACAACTGACAATGTTCTGGCAGCCCGTGCCAAAGCTTACCCAGTCCGTGGCCTCCGATGGACACTGTGGACAGAGAGACAGAGACAGACATCAGCATCCTTATCAGAAACCGTTCTTGCCTCCCCCCCCCCACAAGAAAGTGGCCTCTCCAGGTAGGAAGAAGAGCAACCATCTACCTGTCACCAGGCACTTGCTGGCGTCTCCGGCGGGCAAGGCGTGGATGCGGAAGGGCGAGTAGGGGATTTCATCGCCGCCGTATTTGATGGTGATCGTGTAGCGGCCCGTCATGTCTGGGACGTAGGAGACTGTGTAGGTCCCGTCTCGGTTGTCCCGGATGTTGGCCTTCTTGGGTTTTCCCTCGGGGTCCTAGGGGGAGGGGGTTGGGGGAAGAAGCAGAAGGTCTGGTCAAAAGATCGATCCAGTGGTGGGATTCAGCCCATTCGCACCACTCCGGGAGAACCGGAGGTTAACTTTCTGAGCAGTTTGATGAACTGGTTGTCGGAAGAAATCATGAGGGCAGAGAACCGGTTGTTAAATCATTTGAATCCCACCACTGGGTCAACGTGCGATGGAAGGTGAGAATGGTGCTAGAAGGCAGGGCTGGGGAGAGGAGAGGAGGAAGGAGCCTAGAAATGGTCAGATAAAAGGAAGATGACTCCACAAGAGCCGAGGTGGCGCAGTGGGTAGAGTGCAGCACTGCAGGCCACTTCAGCTGACTGCTATCTGCAGTTCGGCTGTTCAAATCTCACCGGCTCAGGGTTGACTCAGCCTTCCATCCTTCCGAGGTGGGTGAAATGAGGACCCGGATTGTTGTTGGGGGCAATATGCTGACTCTGTAAACCGCTTAGAGAGGGCTGAAAGCCCTAGGAAGCGGTAGATAAGTCTAACGGCTATTGCTATTGCTATTTTCCAACCTCAGCAACTTTAAGATGGGGGGATTTCAGAATTTCCCTAGCCAGCATTTGGGCTGACGATCCCAAGCCCCTTGTCCCCCCACCCACCCACCCACCACCTCCCCAAGGGCATTTCTCTGTTGCCACACCCAGGACTAACAGAAGTCCTCCAAGCCACCCCGTCTGTCCCCACAACACTTACCAAGATCTGTACGGTGAGCAAGCCTTCACCAGCGTCTCGGGCGTCGATGGTGAACTCCACTGGGAGACTGGCAGGGATGCCCGAAGCATTGAGACCTGGACCGCTGGCCCGGACTTTGCTGGCATCATGAGCAGGAAGGACCCGGATCTTAAAGGGGCTGAAAGAGGTAGAATCTGTGAGATCAGAGAGGATCTGGCTGGGCCTCTCCTCTCCCCCCACCCCCACAGCCAAGGACCCTTCAAGTGGGGAGGGGACATAGTCATTCTGTCAGGCCTGCAGCAAATCTTTCCTTTTGGATCTCAGGCCTGCCACACTTTTTAATATTCTACTAGGCATTTTCTATGGTGGGAAAATGGGAGGGGGAGATTGTACGGAGTGAAATGCGATGTAGCCATAACAACATTCTTTCTAGAAAGCCAAGGTATCCTTTGTCTCTGCACCTGGCCGGATCTGGATGGGTGGAACTGCCAGCATGGCAAGGGGAGATTGGACCGTGGGGTGGACTTGTGGGTGCGGGGGTGGGGGGCAAGACCTTGAACTTTCAACTGGGTGGGGAAATCCGGGAAGCCTTCAGATTTGGGTTTTCCCAGACGTGCCAACATGGCTCTCTTCATAAATTGGGACTTTGAGCAATACATTGCCTTGGACTCTGATTTAATTTTGGATGCTATTTGGAACCCTGACATATTCATTCATTCATTCATTCATTCATTCATTCATTCATTCATTCATTCATTCAGGTGATGTGAGTTGGGCCTCTACCCAGGGCTCCCAATAACCCCAAAAGGACCTCAGCACCTTGCTTCTGCAGAGTCAGAGGCCAGATCAATCAGACTACAACTCCCATCCCTGACACCCTGCCACTGGGAATGCTGGAGATTGTAGTCTGGGTCACCCAGAAGGCCACCCAGCTCTACAATTCTACAGCAGCAGGTCTCCAACGGACTGAACCCAACAGAGGCCTTTATCAATAAACACCAGGAGAATTCGGTACAGGTGGTCCTCGTCTTATGACCACAATTGAGCCCCAAACACCTGTCTCTAAACGAGACGTGTGTTATGTGAGTTTTGCCCCAATTCACAACCTTTCTTGCCACAATTGTTCAGTGACTCATGGGGGCATCAAGAAAGGATCCGAAGTCCTCCAGCGATCGTAGGAGAAGTTGACCAGGAACCCTTAACGCTCTCACCTGCGTGGTACTTCTTGCCCGCCGTATTTGACCGAAATGGTGTATGGTCCGTCTGTAGCTGGTGTGTATTTCACAGCATGTGTGCCATCTCCGTTGTCACGCACTTCCACCGGCTCAGCCACTCCTGGACAGAGAGGAGCAAAGCATTAGAAGGCATCTGAGGTGGCTTTGGGTCAACTCAAGCCAACTAGAGCAGGATTGACCCATCAAATTCTTAACAGTATATTGGAAGGGACCGTGGAGGTCTTCTAGTCCAACCCTCTGCTCAAGCAGGAGATCCTAGAACGTTTCAGACAAAGGGTTCTCCAATCTCTTCTTGAAAAGTGTTGGAGCTCCCACAACTCGAGGGACACTTGAGGTCCTTCTTCCCAACTTCTTCCCCTCCCATAATCCCTGCTGAACCAACGCTCCCCACACTCAAAGCACCATACCTGAAGGTCCCAGCACCTTCACCTCCAGGGGGGCCAGCCCAGCCTTGCTGCAATCGACGGTGAAGGTCTGGGGGACCCTGGCTCTTACACCGGCCCCCAACCCAGGCCCTGAGCATTTGACTTTGCTGGGGTCAACCACGTCTTTGACAGGAACACGGAAGGGGCTCCCTGGGAAGAGAGATCCACGGTGAGTTCTCAGCAAAAGATCATCCTTTGTGTTCTGACCCAACTCCCCAAACACGACAAGACGTTCATTAGATGCGCCGGCAGCCCCGGCAAAAAGTTTCTCTCTCACCGCAGGCTGACCAGTCCCTCCGGCAGGGAGAGGAAGAGTTGTCTGCCCCATCTATTCATCTCCGCCCCCTGCCTTTCATCCCCAGAGCTCTGATAGGCCTTCGCTAGCAGCGGTGGCTCTTCCGTCCCAAGGACCGGCCCATAGATTTCCACTGCTCTCCTCTCCTCTGCCTTCTGTGAATCAGGCACTGGGCCCAGCTGTTCCTCCTCTTCCTCTTCAGCCACCTCCAGACCTGGGGGCTTTTGACCCTCCATCTGAGGGCTAATGGACGGCCCAGGCTCCTTCTCTGTCTCCATAAGAGCCGAGGTGGCACAGTGGTTAGAGTGCAGCACTGCAAGCCACTTCAGCTGACTATTATCTGCAGTTCAGCTGTTCAAATCTCACCGGCTCAGGGTTGACTCAGCCTTCCATCCTTCCGAGGTGGGTAAAATGAGGACCCGGATTGTTGTTGGGGGCAATATGCTGACTCTGTAAACCGCTTAGAGAGGGCTGAAAGCCCCATGAAGCGGTATATAAGTCTAACTGCTATTGCTATTGCTATCTCTGACAGGTCCACTCAGAGCTCCCAGGTTGCCTTGACGCTGGCCCTGACTCCCACGCCTCTTCCTCACCTGGAGGACCAGCAGTCGACAGGCCACCACACTTTGGCCTCCTTGACCACTTCTGGTTGCTCATCCAGGCTTTCTTGGAGGGGCTTTGAGAAGAAGGCTGGAACTGACCATACCACCCATCACAAGGTGGACCATTCCCAGGAAATCCCATTCTCCTGTGTGCAATTCTTAGGAAGGGGATGATCCGATAAGATTGAACCCCCAGGAGAACGAGAGCTAGATCTATAGTTCCCAAGTTTAATAAAATTTGTATGCCGCCCACTCCCATTGGGACTCAGGACTCTTCTCCGGGGGCCTGCCAGCCGACACTGTCTGGCTGACGGCATCTGAAGGAGGCCCAATCTCTGGGATCTTACTGGCCACTGGGAGGTATGTGGCAGTAGGCGGTCTTGAAGGTACGCTGCCCTAAGCCATGTAGGGCTTTAAAGGTGATAACCAACACCTTGAATTGCGTCCGGAGACCAATTGGTAGCCAGTGCAGCTCACGGAGGACAGGTGTAACGTGGGTGTATCTCTGTGCACCCAATATCGCTCGCGCGGCAGCATTCTGGACTAACTGCAATCTCTGAACGCTTTTCAAGGGTAGCCCCATGTAGAGCGCGTTGCAATAATCCAGCCTTGATCCATAAGTCGAGGACTACCTGCCCCTCCCCCCACCTTTCCTCACCCATCCTCCTCACCCACCTGGGATGGGCCGTCCACCGAAGGTGATGTTGACGTCGTAGTCCCCAGGCGTGAAGGGGATGTACTCCACGCTGCAGCTGCCGTCCTTGTTGTCCTTGCAGGACATCTTGGCCTCCGAGGGGCCTTCGATGGCCAAGCCGAGACCCCCGGTCCCTGCGCCCCTGGGGAGAAAAGGGACCCCTTTAAAGATAGGACCTGCGGGCAAAGCCACCAGGAATCAGCCAGCCCAACGTCCCTACAGGAAGTTCAGCACCATTTGGTGAATTAAAACCAGGATGAAGTGAACGGAATCGATTAGGGTTGCACGCAGGAGACCCCAGACCTCATCAATCCATCCGTCCTGGCGTTCAAAGGTCAGCGAACCCCCCCAAAATGCTGCAGCATAAACACCAGGGGGCGCTGTCTTGAATTTAATCCGTTGTTGATGGTGAGGACTGATGGATTTCTAGCTTCGAATTTGACTCCCTCTGTTTGTTTGTTTTTTAACTTTGCGCTTGTCCCTTTTGTTTAATCTGGTTTTTAACTTGCTTTTTAAAAAAATCTATATCTGTAATAATCATTTCACTGCTTTATCTGTAAGCTGTCTGGAGGCATGCAAATGTAATGGGCGGTATAGAAATAGAAGAGATAGACACACAGACAGTTAGATAAAGATATAGAAAATAGATAGAGATAGATACACAGACAGATAGATAGATACAGATGGATGGATAGATGGATGGATGATGGATAGATGGATGGATGGATAAATTATAGTTAAATAGAGAGGTAGGTAGGTAGGTAGGTAGGTAGATGATAGATAGATAGATAGATAGATAGATAGATAGATAGATAGATAGATAGATAGATAGATAGATAGATAGATAGATATAAGAGATAGATAGATAGATAGATAGATAGATAGATAGATAGATAGATAGATAGATAGATAGATAGATAGATAGATAGATGATAGATAGATACATAGATACATAGATAGATAGATATAAGAGAGAGAGAGATAAGAGAAAGAGAGAGACAGACAGACAGACAGATAGACAGACACAGATGGATGGATGGATGGATGGATGGATGGATGGATGGATGGATAAATGATAGATAATTAGAGTATAGAGATTAGATAGAGAGAGGGGGGGAGGGAAGGAGATTAGATAGACAGACAGACAGACAAAGATGGATGGATGGATGGATGGATGGATGGATGGATACAGACAGATTGATAGATATAGATGGATGCAGAGATAGATGTATTCACAATCAGAAAGAAAATTCCCTCCTTTCGTTTCCATACTTCTCACCCTGTGCAAATTTCCCTTTTTCCATTGCGATGTAGCTTACAATCAGTTTTCAAACGTGGCCACTTGTAAATGGGTGGACTTCAATTCCCCAGCCAGCCATGGGGAATTCTGGGAGTTGCAGTCCGCCCATCTTAAAATGGCCGCCTTTAAAAACACACCAGTTTAAATCCAGTTCCACCCGCAAAGACGAAGGGAGGTGGTTCTGCCTTGAACCCGGGGCCCTTTCTAAAGAGCCAAATCCTTGATGGGGCCTCTGAGAAGGGCAGGGGAGGCTCACCTCGTTTCCACGGTGAAGCGGTTCGACTTGTTCACCAGACCCCCTTCGAGCCCGGGGCCGTAGGCACGGACGCGGCTGGGGTCGCAGCCTTCGGTGACGCCCACCCGGAAGGGGCTCTTGGGCACAGGCACGTCATCATATGTCACCTCCACCAGATGCATACCTGTGAGACAAAGAGGTCAGGTGGGCCTTCAGCCCCTAGGCAATGCCACCTTATCTGGGGCAGAGGGGGGGTGTCTCTGAATTTCCCTTCCATTATTATATTGCTCCCAACATCACTTTCTTCTTTTAACGACCCCATAATCCCTTGCGGGCTGGAATCTGGCCAACTAAATGAAGCTGAGTGTTTACTGGCCGGATGCCTTTCCTGTTGCCAATGAGGAGTTTTGTTCAGCAGACATATATTCTCATTGTGCCCAGAGAGAGAAATATCTGCCTCTACCTAGGATCGAACTCACAGCCTCCTGGTTGTGAGGCGAGAGCTCCACCCCTAGGCCACCCTTGCAAGGAGAAAAATCCCAGTTGTTATAGATTTGTACTTTTTGTATCCAAGGGCCCCAAAAGGGCTCAAATTGAAGCCATAGGAGGGGAGAGAAATGGGAGGAGGTGCATTGGGGGATGCCTTACCATCCTCAAAGGGGGTGTACTGGACCCGGTAGGTGCCGTCCCCATTGTCGGTGATGTAGGTGTCCGTCTTGGCCCCCGAAGGGTTAATGACCCGTACTTGGATGTGGTTGCCACCCGTTTTGGTGAGAGAGCGAGCATCCACTGTGAATTCCGTGGTGACCTCACGCAGGACCCCTGGAGAGAGACAGCAAAGGAGTGAGCAATGCTGAGCACCCCACTTGGTCCTGGGGGGGGGCACCCCTAAAATTTACTTATTTTTTATTAAATTTATTTGCTGCCTATTAAGAACCATCCTGTAGGAGACGATCAGATTGAGGGAGGGATCAAACGCGTTATAAGTCACGAATCCCTGTGTGCCTGCAAGAGATCTAAGTCCAGCCCGCCTTCAAATGCCTTCTTATCTCCCGCTCATTTGCCTTAACAGTGAGTTGGCCAGATTCTTGTAGATAGCTCAAGTTTGCAGTAAATCTTCATACAGCTCAATTTACAATAGTTCATTTAGTGACCGTTCAACACGTTTAACCGCTCCATTGGGCTCAGTCCGATCATCTCCTACAGGATGGTTCTTAATTTTATAATATATTTTCCCTACTTTGGGACTCGGCCGTTTTGTCCTGCCGAAGTAAAATGGCCGCCGTCCTGGTCGTCACAACCTACCTCGAGGTTCCACGCCAGGCCCAAAGACTTTGACGTTGCTGGTGTCCACAGCGGGATCCACGTTGACCCGGGCTGGGAATTTTGGCACGTGGTGCCCGCCGTATTTGATGGTGATGGTGTAGGTGCCCGGGAAGGAAGGAATGTAGGTGATGCTGTAGGTGCCGTCGCTGTTGTTCTGGATCAACACCTCGGCTTTGACGCCCGAATCGGAGATGATCTCGATGGTCAGCTCGGCGTCGCCCGCCTTGGAGCAGTCCACGGTGAAGGTGGCCACCTCGCCCACCTTGCCACGCTCCAGACCGGGCCCGCTGGCCGTCACCTTGGTGGGGTCGAAGACGGGCTTGATGTCCGCCTTGAAGGGGGACCCCGGGATGTGAGTTTCGGCGAAGAGGATGTTGACGGTGTATTCACCGGGCTCCGTGGGCAAGTAGGAGACGGAGCAGGAGCCGTCGCCGTTGTCCTGGCACTCAATCTTGGCTTCGCAAGGACCTTCCACGGTCAAGCCCAGCCCACCCATCCCAGCTCCTTTGGTGTCGATGGTGAAAGGGGCCGGTTTTCCCACGAAGCCCCCCTTCAATCCAGGCCCATAGGCACACACCTAGCAGAGAATAAGGGGAGAGGGCTGAAGTTTACTTGTTTTTTCAATTCACTTCTTCATTCGTTCGTTTGTCCGTTCATTCTTTCATTCATTCGTTTGTTTGTTTGTTCATTCATTCATTCGTTCACCCATTGGTTGGTTGTTTATTTGGACTAGAACTCCCAGTCTCCTGGTGATTGGCCCAATGTCACCCACCTGGCCTTAATGCTACAGATAAGACTAGAACTTAGTGTTTCCTAGTGATTGGCCCAAAGTCACCCAGTTGGCTTTCGTGCTTAAGGCAGGACTGGAGCTCCCAGTCTCCATGTCATTGGCTTTTTCCCCCCCTGCAGTTTCTCCTTCTTTCTCTCTCTCTGTTTTCTTTCTTTTTCTTTCTTTCTTTCTTTCTTTCTTTCTTTCTTTCTTTCTTTCTTTCTTTCTTTCTTTCTTTCTTTCCCTCTTTCTTTCTTCCTTCCTTCCTTTTTCTTTCTTTCTTTCTCTCTCTCTTTCTCTCTCTCTCTCTCTCTTTCCATCTCTCTCTTCTGTGTCCTTTCTCTCTCTTTTTTTTTTCTTTCTTTCTTTCTTTTTTTCTTTCTTTCTCTTTCTTTCTTTCTTTCTTCCTTCCTTCTTTCCTTCCTTTTTGTTTCTTTCTTTCTCTCTCTTTCCATCTCTCTCTTCTGGGTTCTTTCTCTCTCTGTCTTTCTTTCCTCCTCTTTTTCTCTACGTCCTTTCTCTTTCTCTTTGCCTCTCATTTCTTCCTTTTTTCCTTCCTTCTTTCCTTTCTTCCCTCTTTCCCCTTTTTCCATTTTTAATCTTTTCTTCCTTCTATCTTTTTTCTCGCCTTATTTACAAGTCCCTGTTCATTTCTAATCTCTCTTCCTTGAAAGTTTAATAAACTTATGGTTAAAAAGCAAGAAACTGCAGAAGGGCATCCAAATCCTAACCCAGTTCCCACCCCCCCACCCCAAGGCAATCTCGCCCCCCCTCCCCTTCTGACATGCTGCAGCCTTGAACCTCTCAGGACTGGAGCTGACCTTGGTTGGGTCTGGGGGCATCACTGCCTCGACAGCGAAGGGGCTTCCAGGCACAGGATTCCCATCGTAGGTGACGTCCACCTTATACTGGCCCTCCTCGGGTGGCATGTACTTCACCGAGTGGACGTCGTTGGTGGCCCCGGTCTCCACCTTGCAAGGGATGGGCCGGCGGGAGGGAGAGCTGATCTTCACGTCCACCTGCCCCTGGCCACCGGCTCCTCGCGTGTTGACCGTAAATTCTTGGTCCCGACCCACATCGACCTCTGCGCATGGACAGGACAGGAGAAGTCAACACACTGAGTTCTGTCAAGATGAGCCCTGCTGGCGCAGAGGTTGGAATGCGGTATTGCAGGCTGACTCTGCCCACTGCCAGGAGTTCGATCCTGACCGGCTCAAGGTTGACTCAGCCTCCCGTCCTTCCGAGGTTGGAAAAATGAGGAGCCAGATTGTTGGGGGGGTCAAGAGGCTGACTCTGTCAAGCGCTTAGAGAGGGCTGGGAAGCACTGGGAAGCAGTATATAAGTCAAAGTGCTATTGCTAAGTGGGAGGGAGGGAAGGAAGGAAGGAACGAAGGAAAAAAGGGAAGGAAAAAAGGAAGGAGGGAGGAAGAGAAAAGGGGAAGGAAGGAAGGAAGGAAGGAAAGAAAAGGGAAAGAAGGAAGGAAGGAAGGAAGGAAGGAAGGAAGGAAGGAAAAAGAGGAAAGAAAAAAGGAAGGAAGGAAAGAAGGAAGAAGAGAAAAGGGAAAGGAAGGAAGGAAGGAAGGAAAAAAGGAAGGAAGGAAAAAGGGGAAAGAAAAAAGGAAGGAAAGAAGGAAGAAGAGAAAAGGGAAAGAAGGAAAGAAGGAAGGAATGAAGGAAGAAAGGAAAGAAGGAAAGAAGGAAGGAAGGAAAAAGGGGAAAGAAAAAAGGAAGGAAGGAAAGAAGGAAGAAGAGAAAAGGGAAAGGAAGGAAGGAAGGAAAAAAGGAAAAAAGGAAGGAAGGAAAAAGGGGAAAGAAAAAAGGAAGGAAAGAAGGAAGAAGAGAAAAGGGAAAGAAGGAAAGAAGGAAGGAAAGAAGGAAGAAGAGAAAAGGGAAAGAAGGAAAGAAGGAAGGAATGAAGGAAGAAAGGAAAGAAGGAAAGAAGGAAGGAAGGAAAAAGGGGAAAGAAAAAAGGAAGGAAGGAAAGAAGGAAGAAGAGAAAAGGGAAAGAAGGTAGGTAGGTAGGTAGGTAGGAAGGAAGGAAGGAAGGAAGGAAGGAAGGAAGGAAGGAAGGAAGGAAGGGCTGTGGTGACACAGTGGTTAGAATGCAGCATTGCAAACTAATTATTCTGACTGTCAGCAGTTTAATCCTGACCAGCTCAAGGTTGACTCCGCCTTGCATCCCTCCCAGGACGGTAAAATGAGGACCCCGGTGGTTGGGGGCAAGAGGCTGACTCTGTGGACTCTGTTTAGGCCAATTGGCCCCAGATAAGAATCAACAGACTTCAAAGGGGAGGGGAGGGGTTAATGGGCTTCGGTTTCTTGTTTCATCAACTCAAACTGATGACGCATTTGACTCCGCCCACAGACTCAGCCTGCTCCTCTCCTACCACAACCCAGCGCTCCAACTCTCCCAGCCCTTTCAACTCAACGGCACCTAGCGAGTAGACCCAAGGTCAAACTTACTGTTGTTGAGTCCTTGCACTTTCACCTTGCCAAGGTCAAGAGGGGGCGCCACGTAGACCGGGAAGGGGCTCTTGGGGATGGCGTCACCGCCATAGGTCACTGTCACCACCATGTTTCCCTGATTAATGGGGGGGACAGGAATATATTATGTAAGATCCCACAAAACCTGCAGGTGAGTGAAAGATTCCCAGGACAGGTGGAGGTTGACTAGAGAGATTGTCCCCGCCCCCTGCCTTTGATCCCCAGAGATCGGGTGGGGCTTCTCCAGCAGCGGTGGCTCTTCTGTCCCAAGGACCAGCCCATAGATTTTCACTGCTCTCCTCTCCTCTGCCTTCTGTACATCCGCACGTCAGGCACTCAGGGATCTTCCGTCCCAAGGACCGGCCCATAGATTTCCACTGCTCTCCTCTCCTCTGCCTTATGTACATCCGCACATCAGGCACTCAGGGATCTTCTGCCCCAAGGACCGGCCCATAGATTTCCACTGCTCTCCTCTCCTCTGCCTTCTGTACATCCGCACATCAGGCACTCAGGGATCCTCTGTCCCAAGGACCAGCCCATAGATTTCCACTGCTCTCCTCTCCTCTGCCTTCTGTACATCCGCACGTCAGACACTCAGGGATCTTCCGTCCCAAGGACCGGCCCATAGATTTCCACTGCTCTCCTCTCCTCTGCCTTCTGCGCATCTGCACATCAGGCACTCAGGGATCTTCCGTCCCAAGGACCGGCCCATAGATTTCCACTGCTCTCCTCTCCTCTGCCTTCTGCACATCTGCGCATCAGGCACTCAGGGATCTTCCGTCCCAAGGACCGGCCCATAGATTTCCACTGCTCTCCTCTCCTCTGCCTTCTGCACATCCGCACGTCAGACACTCAGGGATCTTCCGTCCCAAGGACCAGCCCATAGATTTCCACTGCTCTCCTCTCCTCTGCCTTCTGTGCATCAGGCACTGGGCCCAGATGCTCCTCCTCTTCCTCATCAGCCACCTCCAGACCTGGGGGCTGTTGACCCTCCATCTGAGGGCTGACGGAGGGCCCATGTTCCCCTCCCTTCTCTCTCTCTCTCTGCCAGCCACATTCCCTCTCCCCCCTCGGAGCTCCCAGATTGCCCTGATGCTGACCCTGACTCCCACGCCTCCTCCACCGGTTCTGAATCGGCTGCCAGAGGGGCCGGCGGCTGAGAGGATCACCACGACACCACCAGAAGTAAGGAGAAGAGCTGAAGAGCCTCGCTCACCTGCTGCACAGCTGTGTATTTGACCGTGTAGGAGTAGTCGTGATTGTCGATGATCTCGAAGTCACGCACCACCTCGCCCTTGGTAGCGCCGACAAAGTGGACGTCCAGCTTGGCTTTGCCCGCCCCCTTGGTGAAGACGGTGAAGTGAGTGGGCTTCCCAACCTCCACGCCTGGGGAGGAAGCGCGGAGAATGGGGGTCAGATTTCACCTTTCCCTGGCTTGCAGGAGACACGGCGTGGCGGCCACGTCTCCAGGGGACCCAGCTTGGGGGGGGGGGGCCTCTGGCCTTTCCGCAGAGCCAAAATTTGCACCCTCTTTTAAAAGAGGGATGATATAATAGCAGTGCTCCAATAGTTAATTGTCATAAAGTTAGTCATAAAGAACAGAGCAGAACAGAATAACGGAAGGGACCTTGGAGGTCTTCTAGTCCAACCCCCTGCTTAGGCAGGAAACCTTCTACCACTTCAGACAAATGGCTATCCAACATCTTCTTAAAGACTTCCAGTGTTGGGGCATTCACAACCTCTGGAGGCAACTTCTGTTCCACTGATTAATTGTCCTCACTGTCAGGAAATTTCTTCTCAGTTCTAAGTTGCTTCTCTCCTTGATTAGTTTCCACCCATTGCTTCTTCGTCTACTCTCAGATGCCTTGGAGAATCCCTCTCTCCCTCCCTCCCTCCTTCCTTCCTTCCTTCCTTCCTTCCTTCATTCCTTCATTCTTTCCTTCCTTCCATAGAATAAAATAGAATAGAATAACAGAGTTGGAAGGGACCTTGGAGGTCTTCTAGTCCAACCCACTGCCTAGGCAGGAAACCCTGCACCACTTCAGACTAATGGTTGCCCAATCCCTTCTTAAAAACAGTGTTGGAGAATTCACAACTTCTGGAGGCAACTTCTGTTCCACTGATTAATTGTTCTGACTGTGAGGAAATTTCTCCTCTGTTCTAAGTTGCTTCTCTCCTTGATTAGTTTCCACCCATTGCTTCTTCATCTACCCTCAGGTGCCTTGGAGAATCCCTCTCTCCCTCCCTCCCTCCCTCCCTCCCTCCTTCCTTCCTTCCTTCCTTCCTTCATTCTTTCCTTCCTTCCATAGAATAAAATAGAATAGAATAACAGAGTTGGAAGGGACCTTGGAGGTCTTCTAGTCCAACCCACTGCCTAGGCAGGAAATCCTACACCACTTCAGACTAATGGTTGCCCAATCCCTTCTTAAAAACAGTGTTGGAGAATTCACAATCTCTGGAGGCAACTTCTGTTCCACTGATTAATTGTTCTCACTATCAGGAAATTCCTCCTCAGTTCTAAGTTGCTTCTCTCCTTGATTAGTTTCCACCCATTGCTTCTTGTCCTGCCCTCAGGTGCCTTGGAGGATAGCTTGACTCCCTCTTCTTTGGGGCAACCCCTGAGATATTGGAAGACTGCTATCATGTCTCCCCTGGTCCTTCCTTTCATTAAAAGAGGTGGGGGGTGGGGGTGGTATTAACATCTCCCCCAAAGCACCTAAAGGCAGGACAAGAAGCAATGGATGGAAACTCATCAAGGAGAGTAGCAACCTGGAATTAAGGAGAAACTTTCTAATAGTGAGGACAGTGGAACAGCTTGCCACCAGAAGTTGTAGGTGCTCCATCCCTGGAGGTTCTCAAGAAGAGACTGGATAGCCATTTGTCTGGAATGACATAGGATCCCCTGCTTGAGCAAGGGGCTGGACTAGAAGACCTCCAAGGTCCCTTCCGACTCTGTTAATCTAATTATCACAGGAGGTTTTCAAGAAGAGAGTGGAGAACCATTTGTCCGAAATGGTAGAGGGTCTTCTGCTTGAGCAGGGGGTTGGAGACCTCCAAGGTCCCTTCCAATTCTATTATTTTATTAGGGGCAGGGGTGAAATTCAGCAGGTTCTGACAGGTTCTGGAGAACCGGTAGCGGAAATTTTGAGTACTTCAGAGAACCGGCAAATGTCACTTCTGGCTGGACCCAAAGTGGGGACGGAATGGAGATTTTGCAGTATCCATGCCCACCAAGCCACACCACGCCCACCAAGTCACGCCCACCAAGCCACACCACACCCACCAAGCCACACCACGCCCACCAAGCCATGCCACGCCCACCAAGCCACACCACGCCCACCAAGCCACGCCCACCAAGCCACGCCATGCCCACCAAGCCACACCACGCCCACCAAGCCATGCCACGCCCACCAAGCCACACCACGCCCACCAAGCCACGCCCACCAAGCCACGCCATGCCCACCAAGCCGCATCCCTCCACGCTCACAGAACCAGCACTAAACAAATTTGAATTTCACCACTGGTTAGGAGGATATGCACAATGTCCTTTTGTGGGGGGGGGTCACTCACCTGTCCGATTGAGGCCCGGCCCCTCAGCCTTCACTTTGCTGGCGTCATGGGAGGGGTCCACTTTAATGTGGAAGGGGCTGATGGGGATTTCCTGCAGGGAACCAGGAGAAGAAGAAGATAAATCAGGAAGGAGGGTCCCGGGATGGGCACAAAACCTTAAAAGGGGGGGGGAGCTTATTCCTTGGCTCCTCTGTTCTTTTTCCGTGGTTAAATGCATCAGGATCATACATGAAGTTGCAGCGTAGAAGGTTGATCGCACAAGAACCTGGCCAACTCAAGTTCAATACTAAATGGGTGCCAGGTAAGGACCAACTTTAAAAAACGATGCAAGTGGAATTACGACAGGGAAATAAAATGTGGAAGAGGAAATTTATTTTGATGTAAATATAAAGGTGGGAATGCTGGAATGTCACCACCCCAAAAATCCTTCAGCAAAAGAAAATTAAGCAAGGACAACAACGGAAGGAGGAAGGAAAAGAAGAAAGGGGAAAGGAAAAGAAGCGAGGGAAGGGAAAAGAGAGGAGGAGAGAGGGAAAGAAAGTGACAAAATTAGGGGGCCAGAGAGGAATAGCAGTAGACTTATATACCGCTTCATAGGCCTTACAGGCCTCTCTAAGCGGTTTACAGAGAGTCAGCATATCATCCTCACAATCTGGGTCCTCATTTTACCCACCTCGGAAGGATGGAAGGCTGAGTCAACCCTGAGCCGGTGAGATTTGAACCGCTGAACTGCTGATCTAGCAGTAGCCTGCAGTGCTGCATTTAGCAATAGCAATAGCAATAGCAGTAGACTTATATACCGCTTCATAGGCCTTTCAGGCCTCTCTAAGCGGTTTACAGAGAGTCAGCATATTGCCCCCAACAATCTGGGTCCTCATTTTACCCACCTCGGAAGGATGGAAGGCTGAGTCAACCCTGAGCCGGTGAGATTTGAACCGCTGACCTGCTGATCTAGCAGTAGCCTGCAGTGCTGCATTTAACCACTGCGCCAGTGCTGCATTTAACCACTGCGCCACCTATATCGAATGCCGTCGATATAGTTTACTTGGACTTCAGAAAGGCATTTGATAAGGTAGACCATAACCTACTACTAGATAAAGTAGAAGAATGTGGGTTAGACAGCATCACCACCAGGTGGATTCGTAACTGGTTGACCAACCACACTCAACGTGTCGTCCTCAATGGAACCGCATCTACATGGAGGGAAGTAGGCAGTGGGGGACCCCAAGGCTCTGTTTTGGGCCCAGGACTCTTCAACATCTTCATGAGGGAATAAATGGGGCACTCATCAAATTTGCAGATGACACCACGGTGGCAGGAATAGCCAACACTTCAGAAGACAGGCTCAAGATACAGAAGGATCTGGACAAACTTGAACATTGGGCACTATCTAGCAAATGAAGGGAGGAGAAGAAGAGAGGAGGAGTAGGGGAGAGGGAGGGGAAGAAGAAAAGGGGACGGAGAGGAGGAAAGAAGAAGGTAGAGAAGGGAAGTTGGGAAGAAGGAAGGAGTAGGGTTGTTGCAAAATAAGATGGAGATGCGGGGTGGCATGGAAAGCGATCCCAATGGTGTTTTTTTAATATTTTTAAGCAGATTGTGCTAAATGCTAGAAGTCAACAGATAAATGTTAATAGTATCTACGAGAATGTATATTTGTGAATGTATATGGAAAGGAGCAAAATATAACTTTTTTTTAAAAAAAGGACCAAGAGAATTTCAGATTGAGAACATTTGTGGGAAGGTAACAATTCTAGGCTGGCGATGCCCTTAACTCCACCTTCTGCTGCCTTTTCTCCTACAGCTCTGAAAGAAATACAGTATATGGCTAAAATCACCCAACTGGCTTTTCATGGCTAAGGTAGAACTGGAACTCCCTGTCTCCTGGTTTGGCCCAAGCTCACCCAGCTCGCTTTCATACCTAAGGCGAGACTAACATTCACCATCTCTTAGCGACAGGCCCAAAACCACCCAGGCTGAACTAGAACTCATCCTCACCCAGTTTTTGTAATTGTAATTTAATAAATTTATATGCCTCCCAATCCCGTAGGACTCCGGGCGGCTTACAAAAAGAAGATTAAAGATAAAAAGTTAAAAATAGGAAAAGAGAAAACAAATTTAAAAGCAACGCACCAATACACTCAATCTTGGTGGGGCTGGACCTCGTTGGTGTGGTCAACAGCCCCAGGCCTGCCGGAATAGCCAGGTTTTAGTGGCTTTACGGAAGGCCGAGAGAGTGGGAAGGGTCCGGATCTCTATGGGTAGATCGTTCCACAGGGCTGGAGCAGCTACAGAGAAGGCCCTCCCCCGGGGAGCCGCCAGCCGGCATTGTCCAGTCGACGGCACCCGGAGAAGGCCCAACCTGTGAGATCTTATCGGCGCCAAAACCACTGGACCAAATTGGCCATGAAGTCGTGCAACGTGGCGATGGAGAAGGAGAAGAAGAACCTTCAAAGATCCAAATCTTTGGATTCAGATCACTGGTCCTAAGGACACATCTGGCGTAGGGACGGGGGTCCCACGGTGCCATGAGCCTTACCTGGCTAGCAAAGAGCACCATGATGGTATAACGCCCGGGGCCTGGAGGTGTGTATTTCACTGTGAAGGTGTCGTTATCATTCTTGATGATGTCAAAATCGATGTCGGCTTCTGCTGGGCCCACCACCCCAGGGGCACATTTGATCCCGATGCTCACGTCTCCTGCAAAGCCAAAATGAGATTAATGGTCTAGAGCAGCGTTTCTCAACCTTGGCCACTTGAAGATGTCCGGACTTCAACTCCTAGAATTCCCCAGCCAGCGAATGCTGGCTGGGGAATTCTGGGAGTTGAAGTCCAGACATCTTCAAGTGGCCAAGGTTGAGAAACGCTGGTCTAGAGAGTTTGCGGACAAGGTCATCGCTACTCCAAGCCTCCGCATGATCTTGGACGGTCTCTGCACCCAAAAGGATGAAGCTTCCATGAGTTTCTCCTGGACAAGTCAAACGTCTGATTGTTGGCTTGTCCAGTTTGAATCCTTCCAGAAAGCCTGGCTGATGGAGCTCCATCAGAAGGATGGAAGACATCAGGAAGTCTTCCCCAACTGGGTGGGCCTCCAGATTGCTGCTGGGGATGATGGGGAATTTAGTAGGACAAATCTGGAAAGGGTGGACAACATCAGTGTCTTCCTATAAAGAAACCAACGCTTCTCCACCCGGGGCCACTTTAAGATGGGTGGACTTCAACTCCCAGAATTCCCCAGCCAGCCTTGCTGGGAGTTGAAGTCCACCCATCTTAAAGTGGTTCAGGTGGAGAAACAGAGTTATGGAACCCACCAGAATCTAACAAAAAAGGATTGTCTTGGCAAAAGATGTGGTTGAAGGATCAGAATTCAAAGGTGGGATGCCTTCTCCAGAATGGACACCTTGGGAGGTGGCTCTACCCAACAACGGTTGGACTAGAAGACCTCCAAGGTCCCTTCCTACTCTGTCCTTCTCTTAACGTTCATGGTTAGCTTGATCTCATAGCCTCCCATGGGTTCTCAGATTTGGGGGGGGTCACCTTGGCCAGCCTCGCTGCAGTCCACAGTGAAGTAGGTGGGTTCGCTGGCCTTCAGCCCGGTTTTCTCAACTCCAGGACCATACACCTTGACTTTATCAGGGTGGCTACCTTCTCCCACGCTCACCTGTGAAGAGGAAGAAAAGCAGACAGATGAAGATGCATGAAGAGCAAAACAGAATTATGGAGTCAGCTAGTCCTTGGCTTACAACGGTCCATTTAGGGACCGTTCGTAGTTGCTACGGCACTGAGAAAAGGCACCGAGGACCCTCCCTCACACTTAGAAGCATTGCGGCATCCTCGTGGTCACCATTTTTAAAAAATATATATTGGTCAGGATTCAACCAGGGAGGACATTTGAGGTGGACCTCAAGGTACAACGGTTCAGTTAGGGACCGTTTAAAACTACAACGGCCCTAAGCCAGATGAGCGTGATGGGAAGAAGAAGCTGGTTGGTTGCCTCCATAGGCTAGGAGACCTTCCCATCGCTAAGCTTCCGCAGACAATTGGTCAGGGATCTCCTACCTGTCCATGGGTGGGTGGACACACTCCTCCCTGCTCCCCACAGGACAGAAGATGGCCAATAACCCCTCCCCCTAACTGTTCTGACCCAGCTCCCCCAAAACCACGAATCCTCTGAAGTTAACTCAGAGCCAGCAGCCCCAGCAAAACGTTTCTCTCTCACTGCAGGCTGACAAGTCCCTCCGGCAGGGAGAGGAAGAGTTGTCTGCCCCATCTATTCATCTCCACCCCCTGCCTTTCATCCCCAGAGCTTTGCTAGCAGCGGTGGCTCTTCCGTCCCGAGGACCGGCCCATAGATTTCCACTGCTCTCCTCTCCTCTGCCTTCTGTACATCCGCACGTCAGGCACTCAGGGATCTTCTGTCCCAAGGACCGGCCCATAGATTTCCACTGCTCTCCTCTCCTCTGCCTTCTGTACATCCGCACGTCAGGCACTCAGGGATCTTCCGTCCCAAGGACCGGCCCATAGATTTCCACTGCTCTCCTCTCCTCTGCCTTCTGTACATCCGCACGTCAGGCACTCAGGGATCTTCCGTCCCAAGGACCGGCCCATAGATTTCCACTGCTCTCCTCTCCTCTGCCTTCTGCACATCCGCACGTCAGGCACTCAGGGATCTTCTGTCCCAAGGACCGGCCCATAGATTTCCACTGCTCTCCTCTCCTCTGCCTTCTGCACATCCACACATCAGGCACTCAGGGATCTTCCGTCCCAAGGACCGGCCCATAGATTTCCACTGCTCTCCTCTCCTCTGCCTTCTGTGCATCCTTGCGTCAGGCACTGGACCCAGCTCTTCCTCCTCTTCCTCATCAGCCACCTCCAGGCCTGGAGGCTGTTGACTCTCCATCTGAGGGCTGACGGACAGCCAAGGCTCCATCCCCCCCTCCCTCCCTCCCTCCCTCCCTCCCTCCCTCTCTCTCTCTCTCTCTCTCTCTCTGCCATCTCCATTCCCTCTTCCCCGTCAGAGCTCTCAGATTGCCTTGATGCTAACCCTGATTCCCACACCTCCTCCTCCTCCCTTGATTCGGCTGTTGGAGGGGCGGGGGGTCGACAGGCCACTACACCAACACACTTCTCCATCCTAGAGTTACTCACCCGGAATGGACTCTTGGGGATGTTGACACCTCCCCAACTAATGATGATGGTGTGCTTGATGGCCTTGGTGGGGACGTAGACACAGGAGAAGGTCCCATTGCCATTGTCCTTGACTTTGATGTCAATGGGGACGCCTTCTGCATCCTAGGAAGAAAAATTATCCTTGGTGAAAACCAACTCCTAAGTTACTCCTAGGTGGTGAAAGAAGCCCTTGGCCCATCCTGAGGATCCTAACTAGAGGTTGCTCAGGTTGAAGTGTCATCACTTCAGACAGGGCGCTGGGAGCGATCCTGGGCTCCCTTCTTCAAATGAGAGGGCCAGCTTGGTCTAGGAGTGAAGGCAGCAGGCTAGAAACCGGGAGACGGTGAGTTCTAGTCCTGCCTTAGGCAAGAAAGCCGGCTGGGTGAGCTTAGGCCAGTCCCTCTCTCTCTCTCAGCCTAACCCACCTCACAGGGCTGTTGTTGTGGGGGGAAATGCAAAGAAAGTCTATGAGATACGTTCACCACCTTGAGTTGCTTATAAAAATAATAGATTCAGAATGAAAATAAAATAAAATTAAATGAAAATTAAATTAAATCAAAATAAAATAAAATAAAAAATATAAATACTAAATTAAATTAAAATTAAAATAATTAAAATTAAAATTAAAATTAAAATTAAAATTAAAATTAAAATTAAAATTAAAATTAAAATTAAAATTAAAATTAAAATTAAAATTAAAATTAAAATTAAAATAATTAAAATTAAAATTATTTAATTTATTAAAATTATTAAAATTGAAATTATTGAAATTATTGAAATTATTGAAATTATTGAAATTATTGAAATTATTGAAATTATTGAAATTATTGAAATTATTGAAATTATTAAAATTATTGAAATTATTAAAATTAAAATTATTAAAATTAAAATTATTAAAATTTAAATTATTAAAATTTAAATTAAAATTAACATTAACATTAACATTAACATTAAAATTAACATTAAAATTAAAATTATTAAAATTAAAATTAAAATTAAAATTAAAATTAATTAAAATTATTAAAATTAAAACTAACTAAAACTAAAACTAAAACTAAAATTAAAATTAAAACTAAAATTATTAAAATTAAAATTAAAATCCCAAACAAGGCCTCCAGGCTTCCACCCATCCCCAGCTGACCTGAGCATAGATCTTGAGGGCTGCTTTCCCGGCCCCTCGGGCGTCGATGGTGAATTCGGCCGGTTTGTTCACGATGCAGCCCACCGGCTCCAACCCGGGACCAAACGCTTTGACCTGCCAGGTGGGGAGAGGGGGGGAATTGAGACCAGCCTCAGCCCAGCAGCCCAACGCCTGGACCCCCATCCCCACCCACCCCCCTCTGACGGAGACCTGGCGGGCGAGGAGAGGCTCACCTTCTCGGGGAAATACTCGTTGGTGGCCGGCAGGATGTGGGCGATGAAAGGGCTGTCCTGAATGTCCTCGTCATCACAAATCACGTGGACGGCGTATTCACCCGGCTCAGTGGGCCAGTACCGCACGTCGCACGAACCGTCTCCTTTGTCGTCGCACTCGATCTTGGCCTGCGAGGGACCCTCGATGGAGAACCCTGCAAGGGGGGGATTGAGGGGAGCAAAGAATTAGGAAAGAGCAGGGAAGGGAGGGGTCACTCTTGAGGTCAGACTGGCAACATTCACTGAACAACGGTCTCGGCTCAATTGTGGTCGTAAGTCGAGGACAACCGGCATTTCTCTAGACTCTGGACGGGAGGAAGTTTGACGGTCTTCCTTGGCTCAGCTCATCCACCAGTTAAGCCCACCGTCTCCCCCTCCCTGCCAGTCTCCCGTCCCTGACAGTCCTTTGACGTACCCAGCGTGCCCACTTCGGTGCCAATCGCCTCCACAACGAAGTCCGCGGACTTTCCCACCATGCCGGTTTCCAGGCCGGGACCCCAGGCCCGAACCTTCTGCAGCCCAGCTTCCGGTGCCACCTGCACTTCAAAGGGACTGAAAAGAAGAGAGGAGGGGTTGGGTCTAGTGGTTAAAGCGCCAGGCTAGAAACCAGGTCACGGGGAGTTCTAGTCCTATCTTAAGCACAAAAGATAGGTAGGTGACTTGGGCCAGTAACTGGGGGACTGGGAGTTCTAGTCCCGCCTTAGGCATGAAAGCGGCTGAGTGACTTTGGACCAATCACTGGGAGATTGAGAGTTCTAGTACCACCTTTGGCATGACAGCCGGCTGGGTGGCTTTGGATCAATCACTAGGAGATGGAGAGTTCTAGTCCTATCTTAAGCACAAAAGATAGGTAGGTGACTTGGGCCAGTAACTGGGGGACTGGGAGTTCTAGTCCCGCCTTAGGCATGAAAGCGGCTGGGTGACTTTGGACCAATCATCAGGAGATTGAGAGTTCTAGTAAAACCTTTGGCATGAGAGCCGGCTGGGTGGCTTTGGATCAATCACTGGGAGATGGAGAGTTCTAGTCCTATCTTAAGCACAAAAGATAGGTAGGTGACTTGGGCCGGTAACTGGGAGACTGGGAGTTCTAGTCCCGCCTTCGGCATGAAAAATGGCTGGGTGACTTTGGACCAATCACCGGGAGACGGTGAGTTCTAGGAACGCTGCACTAGAAGCGTAAGACGGGGGGGGGGGGGAGGGCATCAGTAGAGTGGTTGTGGGTCTCAAGACCGAAATCTGCCCTACCTCCTTGGAATGGCGTGGCCGCCCCACGTAATCGACACCACGTATTTTCCGGGCACTTTGGGGTAATATTCGCACTCGTAAACCCCGTCACCGACATCTCGCACCTTCACCGGCTCCTCTGTTCCTTCTGGGGCGAAAAGCACAAGAACTTCGTTAAAGCTTCCCTCCCTCCGTGCAAACGAGTGAGCCTTCGCATTCCTTTGGAAGCATCGCTAAGTAAGGAAAGGAGACCACTAGGAGATCCCTGGGTGGGGGGAGAGGATCAACCTTCAATGTCTTTGTAGCAACTTATGAAAGCAGCCGTAGCTTTTTTTTTTTACAAGGTTTACAATAATTTGGCTACAGGAAGTCCTCGACTTGTGACCGTAGTGACGGTTCGAAGTGACAACGGCACTGGAAAAACAGGGACTTAGGACCGTTTTTCACACTTAACGACCATTGCAGTCTCCCCGCAGTCACGTGATTTGCATTCGGGTCCTCGGCAACGGACTCATATTTATGGCGCTGGCAGTGTCCCGGAGGGGGCGGGGGAGGGTGTCACGTGAACCCGTCTTACGACCTCCTGACAAGCGAAGTCCACGGGAGAGCCAGATTCACTTAACAACGCCGTGGCTGATTTCACAGCTGCGGTGATTCCCTTAACAACGGTGGCAAGGAAAGTCGTAAAACGGGGCGGGGCAAAGCTCACTTCCCACTTGTCTCACTGAGCAACGTAAACCGCGACATGAATTTTGGGACTCAGTTGTGGTCGTAAGTCGAGGACACAACCGGGGAACATTTCTTGCAACTCCGAGACCACCGTGAGGTCCCTTGTGAGAGAAGGAGGAAGAAACTCATAACTTACTCGGCCCTTTGACCAGCACCTTGAGTTCGCCTGTGCCGGCTCCCTTGGTGTAAACCTTGAAGTCCGCCACCTCCTTCACGCGAACCCCCTTCGGCTGGAGACCCCGGCCCATGGCCCGGCAGGCGCTGGGGCTGCAGGCTGTCAAGGGGACAAAAAGCATCTGTCAGAAGGAGAGAAAAGAGGGAGGGGAGGGGAGGGGAGAAGAAAAAGGGAATGGGAGGGGAAGGAAGGGGGAGTGGAGAGAAGAAAAGAGAAGAAAAAGAGAAAGAGAATATAGTATATGGAATTTATAGCATAGGAAAGAGAAGAGGAGGAGGAGAGGAAGGGAAGAAGAGAAAAGAAAAGGGAAGAGGAAGAAAAGAAAAGAAGAGAAGGGGAGGAGAGGAAGAGAAGAGAATATAGTATATAGAATTTACAGTATAGCATAGAAAAGAGAAGAGAAGAGGAGGAGGAGGAGAAGGGAAAAAGATAAAAGAAAAGGGAAGAGGAAGAAGAGAAAAGGAGAGGGGAGGAGAGGAAGAGAATATAGTATATAGAATTTACAATATAGCATAGAAAAGAGAAGAGGAGGAGGAGAGGAAGGGAAGAAGAGAAAAGAAAAGGGATGAGGAAGAAAAGAGAAAAGAGGAAGGAAAGAAGAGAAGGGGAGGAGGGGAAAGAAGAGATGAGAAGAGAATATAGTATATAGAATTTGGAATATAGCATAGAAAAGAGAAGAGAAGAGGAGGAGGAGAGGAAGGGAAGAAGAGAAAAGAAAAGGGAAGATGAAGAAAAGAGAAAAGAGAAAAGAAGAGGAAGGAAAGAAGAGAAGGGGAGGAGGGGAAAAGAAGAGATGAGAAGAGAATATAGTATATAGAATTTACAATATAGCATAGAAAAGAGAAGAGGAGGAGGAGAGGAAGAAAAGAAAAGAAAAGGGAAGAGGAAGAAAAGAGAAAAGAAGAGGAAGGAAAGAAGAGAAGGGGAGGAGGGGGAGAGAAGAGAATATAGTATATAGAATTTGGAATACAGCATAGAAAAGAGAAGAGAAAAGGAGGAGAGGAAGGGAAGAAGAGAAAAGGGAAGAAAAGAGCAAGGGAAGAGAATATAGTATATAGAATTTAAATTTAGAATTTAGAATAAAGAGAAGAGAAGGGAGAGGAGAGGTTGGATCCCTGCGTGGATGGATGGAGGGGAAGGAAACGCCAAACATTTGTGGTGCTAGAATTCACCCAGCACCACAAAGAGACTTGGAAGAACCAAACCCAGATTCGCACTCAGGGCCAAGGAGCAGCCCCCCACCCAGCCCCCATGCGCCCCGCCAGATACGCCAGCGCCCTTAGCCGAAGGAGAGAGGAGAGGCCAAGGCCGAAAGGGCCTCCTGTGCTGAGCACGCAGGGCGGAGAGGAAGGACTTACCTCCGTTCCCTTTAGTGACCGTTTCAAGTTACGACGGCACTGAAAAAAAGGGACTTAGCCCTGTTTTGCCCAGGATCATTGCAACAGTCACGTGATCAAAATTCAGACACTTGGCAACTGACCCACATTTATGACGGTCACAGTGTCTCGGGATCACATGATCCCTTTTTATGATCTTCTGACAAGCAAAGTCAAGGGGGGAAGGCAGATTCATTTAACAACTGGGGCAAGAGAAGGAGGGAGGGAGGGAGGAAGGAAGAGGAAGGAAGGAAGAATAGGAAGGAAGGAGGAAAGAATGGGAAGGAGGGAAGGAAGGAAGAATAGGAAGAAGGGAAGGAAGGAAGGAAGGAAGGAAGGAAGGAAGGAAGGAAGGAAGGAAGGAAGGAAGGAAGGAAGGAAGGAAGGAAGGAGGAAAAAATGGGAAGGAAGGAGGAAAGAATGGGGAAGGAAAGAAGGGAGGAAGGAAGGAAGAATAGGAAAGAGGGCAGGAAGGAAGGCAGGAAGGAGGAAAGAATGGGAAGGAGGGAAGGAAGAATAGGAAGAAGGGAAGGAAGGATGGAAGGAAGGAAGGAAGGAAGGAAGGAACGGAAGGAGGAAAAAATGGGAAGGAAGGAGGAAAGAATGGGGAAGGAAAGAAGGGAGGGAGGGAGGGAAGGAGGAAAGAAGGAAAGAACAGGAAGGAGGGAAAGAAGGAAGGAAGGAGGAAAGAACGGGAAGGAGAGAAAGAAAGGAGAAAAAAATGGGGAGGGAAAGAAGGAAGGGAGGGAGGGAAGGAGGAAAGAATGGGAAGGAGGGAAAGAATGGGGAGGAAAGAATTGGGAGGAGGGAAAGAAAGAAGGAAGGATTTTTCCAGCTCCCCCCAAAATAGGAAAAAGGGAGGGATGGAAGGTTATGATTGGATTAGCAATTATTCAGGAGGAGGGAAGGGCGGACAAGGGGAGAGAGAAAACGGCAGGAGGGGGGAGTGGAGGAGGTCAAAGGAGGGAGACCCCTCCCATCCCCAAGAGCTCGGCCCCAAAGATGGCGGCTCTGCCCCCCCACCCAATTGCTGGGCTCCAGGCCACGGTTGTGGGGGGGGGGTGGTTCTCATGCCATGCAGGGCACCAAGTCACAGCACCAACAGCCAACAGCACAGCAGGAGCATGCCAAGGACCCCCCCCTCTTGTTGCAGTCCACCCTCTCAGGTCGAATCATGCCACCCCCACCTCCTTTTTCCAAGCAAAACCACCAATACAGGCAGTCCTCGACTTACGACCACAATCCAGCCCAAGATTCCCGTTGCTAAGTGAGATGGTTGTTAAGCGAATGTTGGCCCCTTTTACGACCTTTCTCATTTCAGTCGTTAAGCGAATCCCTGCCTAAATTAGTCACACGGTTGTTAAGTGAATCCGGCTCCCCCCCCCGCTTTGGATTATACTCGTCAGAAGGTCGCAAAAGGGGATCGCGTGACCCCGAGGGCACTGCCACCGTCATAAATATGAGTCCGTGGCCCAGAGCGTCCATATTTCGCTAAGGATGCTGCTAAAAGGATCCTGTCGCTTCGTTTAGTGCCACTGTAACCTTTGAACGGTCACTAAACGAACAGTCGTAAGTTGAGGACTGCTGTTCTAACCGAGGCTTCCCGAGAGCATGAAGCCAACTCCTGGTCCTGACAAAAAACACTTTTATTAATTCCGTCTGTGAATTCTGCTCCTTCACATCCAGCAAAGTCTTTCAAAGGAGGATTTACGGTCACAGACCTTATCTGGCTTGGAGAGCTGCCAGGCCGAGATCTGCAGAACTTGGCAAGGAGTCTTGGAGATTCAAGAACCAATGAAGGGAACTAATTGTCTCCTGCAAACTCCACTCCCCTTTCGCTCCTCTTTTATGTCCTCTGGGAGGGGCCATTCACCGTCCACCTGTGGCTTTACTCCCAAGTCGACTCCTGTTCTTTAGCTCTTCCCTTCCTCTGGCCGCTCTGCACATGTGCCCACTGGGAACAGGCTCCAGCTGTTCTTCTGCCCCACTGATGTCTGACTCCGAAGGCAGCTGATAACTGTCGGACGGCCCCAGCCCCCTCTCTGCCTCCGACACAGAGCCTTCCCCAGACTCCAGGACTGGCCCAGGTTCCTCCCCAACCCTCCTCACTGTCTGACTCTGCCGCCAGCTCTGCTGACCACTGGAGGGCCATAACAAAATAGGCTTCTGGGGTCCTGGGTGGCCTTCACTCCTTTTGGCTTCCTCGTTCAGCGTTGTAAGCCACCGGCCCCCCAATCTTCGTGAACCGGCATGGTGGGGGAAGGGGATGCTTCTGTGCGAACGGCCACGAGTGTGCAAAACTCCATTTCTGTGAGCGTGAGCACCTGCCACTCCCGCAGATGGAGCATTGCACGCTTGTTGGCTGCATGTTCGCTGCGGAAATGGTCCACCACCTGGGATTGGGGACTCTGCTTTAAGATGGGTGGACTTCAACTCCCAGAATGCCCCAGCCAGCCATTCCCAGGTATTCTGGGAGTTGAAGTCCACAAGTCTTAAATGTCACCAAGTTTGAAGATTTACCCTGTGGAATTCTGGGAGTTGGAGTCCGCCCATCTTTGAGCGAGGATGCACTGCATCGTGCAAACATTTCCCAGCTGGGAAGAGCCGAGGTGGCGCAGTGGTTAGGGTGCAGCACTGCAGGCCACTTCAGCTGACTGTGATCTGCAGTTCGGCGGTTCAAATCTCACCGGCTCAAGGTTGACTCAGCCTTCCATCCTTCCGAGGTGGGTGAAATGAGGACCCGGATTGTTGTTGGGGGCGATATGCTGACTCTGTAAACCGCTTAGAGAGGGCTGAAAGCCCTATGAAGCGGTATATAAGTCTAATAAATAAATAATAAATAAATAAACCTCTCTAAACTCTGCCAGGGTGGCTTAAACCTCCGTTTTAAAAAACACCGGGAAACTTTTGCATCTAACCTAACCCCGGTTCGCCATCCTGGCTAGGAAGGAAACCAGCATCCCCCCCCCCCCCCGGAAAAAACTCACCCATGCCATGCTCTCCCCGATCGACCCATGCCAACAGACGCTCAAGTGCAGAAGGCAAGCCGAGTGGGCGTTTACTAACTTGGTTTCTGCGGCTTGGGCAAAGTGGGGGGTGGCATTTTCCTGGCATCGGCGGGCGGGGTACAGACGGACTGAGGGATGATCTGAATGGGGGAGACGCCGGGCGGGGGGCAGGAGGCGGCGCTGCGGGGGCCGGAGGGAAGAGAGAAGGGTTAATAAGGGGGGCAGAGGGGGTGAGTGGACCCCAGGGGGGTTTGTGGCCAGAAGCTAGTTTGGGGAGCAGAGAATGGAGACCCTCCCTCCCCTCAAAAGCCAAAGGGCTCAGCTGGAAGGGAAGGCACTGGTCTCCTGCCTCAGTTGGCCCATCTGTGAAATGGGAACGTTGAAGTCCCTTAAAGCAAGTGGTCTCCAAACTTGGCAACTTTAAGACTTGAACTTGAAGTCCACACGTCTTAAAGTTGCCACGTTTGAAGACCCTTGCCCTAAAGCCTGCACAGAACAGCATTCCTGTACCTGGCCAGGTTTCTGGACCGGCTGGGTGGGAAGAGAGAGGGATGGTTTACACGTGAGAAACAGACGTTTGGGCACGCGCACGCAGCTCCGTTGGCACGAGCGACGGGCACGCGCGCTCGCCGTTCGCACAAGCGAAGCTGTGGGCGTGCACGCCCCTGCTGGCTGCTTGCACAAGCTCACCCATCGCTTCCGCGGCCCTGTTTCAAACAGGCCAGGACCCCCTGGAAATTAGGGGGCCCTGTCATCGCTCGTTCCAAGCTTAGGATTGCCTCTGAGCATGTGTAGAGGGCTTTTCTGAGCCGAGGTGGCGCAGTGGTTAAATGCAGCACTGCAGGCTACTTCAGCTGACTGCAGTTCTGCAATTTCGGCTGTTCAAATCTCACCGGCTCAAGGTTGACTCAGCCTTCCATCCTTCCGAGGTGGGTGAAATGAGGACCCGGATTGTTGTTGGGGGCAAATATGCTGACTCTGTAAACCGCTTAGAGAGGGCTGAAAAAAGCCCTATGAAGCGCTATATAAGTCTAACTGCTATTGCTAGATAGATAGATGGATGGATGGATGGATGGATGGATGGATGGATGGATGGATGGATGGATGGATGGATGGATGGATGGATGGATGGATGGATGGATAGATAGATGGATAGATGATAGATAGATAGATAGATAGATAGATAGATAGATAGATAGATAGATAGATAGATAGATAGAAGTAGGTAGGTAGGTAGGTAGGTAGGTAGGTAGGTAGGTAGGTAGGTAGATTAGATAGATAGGTAGATAGATAGATAGATAGATAGATAGATAGATAGATAGATAGATAGATAGATAGATAGATAGATTGAGAGAGAGAGAGAGAGAGAGAGAGAGAGAGAGATGGTAGGTAGGTAGGTAGGTAGGTAGGTAGGTAGGTAGGTAGGTAGGTAGGTAGGTAGATTAGAGAGAGAGAGAGAGAGAGAGAGAGAGAGAGAGAGAGAGAGATGGTAGGTAGGTAGGTAGGTAGGTAGGTAGGTAGGTAGGTAGATTAGATAGATAGATAGATAGATAGATAGATAGATAGATAGATAGATAGATAGATAGATAGATAGATAGATAGATAGATAGATAGATAGATAGATAGATAGATAGATAGATTAGATAGATAGATAGATAGATAGATAGATAGATAGATAGATAGATAGATAGATAGATAGATAGATAGATATAGATATAGATATAGATATAGATATAGATATAGATATAGATATAGATATAGATAGATAGATAGAGCCGAGGTGGCGCAGTGGTTAAATGCAGGCCACTTCAGCTGACTGTTATCTGCAGTTCAGCGGTTCAAATCTCACCGGCTCAGGGTTGACTCAGCCTTCCATCCTTCCGAGGTGGGTGAAATGAGGACCCGGATTGTTGTTGGGGGCGATATGCTGACTCTGTAAACCGCTTAGAGAGGGCTGAAAGCCCCATGAAGCGCTATATAAGTCTAACTGCTATTGCTATTGCTATTCTTCACCTGGGTGTAAACTGCTCCAGGTTGGGTTATTTCCCCCCCCCCCCAAAAGAATGTCTTGCTACGTGGCCCTCTGACTCGAGAAATGCATTTTACACTCACACAGAAAGTCACACAAGATATTTTCACTGGAATTCCAAAGAAGAATGGTGGGCTGGTACTGGCAGTCCTTGACTTACGACCACAAGGGAGCCTGCCCGTTGTTAAGTGAGTCCGGCTTCCCTCTTTGCTGGTCGGGAACAGGGAATCACGCGGCCGTCATAAGTACGAGCCGGCGTCTGAATCAGTTGACGGCCGTAAGTGTGTCAAACACCGTCACTTTTTTTTCAGTGCCGTTTTAGTGACTTTGAACGGACGCTAAACTAGCCGTCGTAAGCCGAGGACTACTTGTAATTGGGGGGGAAAGTGTTTTGCAAGCGAGAAAAGAGAGCTGTGACGAATGGACCTCGAGGCGTTTCCAAGAGAAAGTTTGGAAATCTAGGGAAAATATTTGTGCAGGGTGAGGTCGCACGACGCAGGAAGCAGCGATGCGTCAGCGGTTCCTGTTTTCCCCGGCAGGAAGGCAGGGGATGATGGGCAGCTCCCGGGTTGATCCCAGGAGGGGGGGGGGGTGGCGGGAAGCAAAGCAGAGCTAAAATTGATCCCCTGCGAGGACCACCAAAACCAAAATTTTGCAGCCGGGGATGAAGGTTGCTGAACTCCGGTATTTGGGCACAACGGAGAGGGATGGAAGAGCGTGATTCGGAAGATGATTTGAGTACAGGTAGTCCCCGACTTGTGACCGTTCACTTAGCGACTGTTCAAAGTTACAACGTTCACCTACGGCCGTTTTTTTTCCCATGCTTATGACCGTTGCGGCATTCTCACGATCGGAATTCAAAGGCTTCGCAAGTGTCTCACATTTATGACGGTCTGCTGAGTCCCCCCCCCGGGGTGTGTGTGTGTATGTCACGTGATCCCCCTTTTGCGATCGTCTGACGAGAAAAGTCGAAGGGGAAGCCGGATTCGCTTAGCGACGGTGTTTCTAATTTAACCACTGAAGGGATTCGCTGAACAACGGTGTGCAAGGAAGGTCGTAAAATGGGGCAAAATTCACTGAACAGACGTCTCGCTCAGCAACGGAACTTTTCAAGCTCAATTGCGGTCGTAAGGCGAGGACGACCTCAATCCCTGCACAAATTCTACAAACGGCCTTTTTTTAAATCCTCTGAATTGGCTTTTCTCAGGGACGACAACTTGAAAGTCTGTGGACTTCGACTCCCAGAATCCCCCAGCCAGCTTCCCCACCGTCCAACCCTGAGCCACAAATACACGAAGTCCTCGAGTTACGACGCCAATCGAGCCCAGGTTTGCCACGGCTGAGCAAGGCGAATTGTTGAGCGACTTTCGCCCCCGTTTTATGCCATTCCCTTGCCACGGTTGTTAAGTGAATCGCTGCAATGGTGAAGTCGGTTACACGGTTGTTAAGTGAATCTGGATTCCCCCGTGGACTTTGCTGGTCAGAAGGTCGCAAGGCTGGATCGCATGACCTCAGGACTGTCATAAATATGAACCCCTTGCCAACCGTCGGAATTTTGAACAGGTGGCCACGGGGACGCCGCCACGGTCGTAAGTGTGGAAAGCGCCCCTGAGTCCCTCTTTTCAGTGCCGCCACAACTTTTAACCGTCACTAAATGAACCGTCATAAGTTGAGGACTGCCTGTACTCCCTTTTATCAGTAGAACGGGTCCCCGTCATCCTAAGAAATCTCCCTTCTTCTCCCGCATGGAAACAGGGGGGGAGGGAGGGGGCTTAGCTTTGACAGAGGATCAGCCATTAAGATAGGGGTCCACAACTCCTTGGCCGTGGCCCAATCCTGGTCCGTGGCCCGTTCAGAATCGGGCTGCAGAGGCAGTGGGCCAGCACTTGTGCGGCTCCACTTACGGGAGCCGGGGGCCTCCGTGCACGTGTGCAAAGCTGCATTCGCACAGATGGAGCTGCGTGCGCAGACACTCGTGTGCCCTTCATGTGGAACGATCTCCTCTCCTGGAACCAGCGCTGAAATTCATTTTTTTTTAAACTACCGGTTCTGTGGGCGTGGCTTGGTGGGCGTGGCGTGGTTTGATGGGCGTGGCAGGGGAAGGACACTGCAAAATCCCCATTCCCTCCCGATCAGCTGGGACTCGGGAGGCAGAGAATAGATGGGGGCGAGGCCAGCCACAGGTGGTATTTGCCGATTCTCCAAACAACTCAAAATTTCCGCTACCGGTTCTCCAGAACCAGTCAGAACCTGATGGATTTCACCCCTCCCCGGAAGGTTTTCCGTTTTCAAACCCGGAAATGTTGGGGACCGCGGTGTTACAATAACGGTGCGAGTTTGTGGCAGCCGCCATCTCCACTCGTGTTGCACCTTCTCCCCAAGGGGAGCAGACGGTCTCCTTCCAACAACAACCCTGCGAGGTAGATTTGGCGGAGAGGTTATCGACCAGATCACTTTGATCCCCTGTGTCGTTTGGACCTGGGCCTCCACCCAGAAGACCTGGAGATCTTCCAACAGCCACCTCTAGTCTTGCTTGGCCGGTGGTCTCCACGGGACAAAGGGGTGGGGTGGGGGGCTGCCGGTTTAGTGGTCAGGAGGTCATTAGAGATGGCAAACAAGCACGGCGGGGGAGTCAGTGGGAAGAGAAAGGAGACGGTGGGGAGGGGACCCGAGAAGAGCTGGGGAGGGGAGGCGGGGCTGACTTACCTTCTGCCACGTTGACTGTGAAGGGGCTTTTGGGGATCTGAGCCCCCGCAAAGGTCACATAGATGGTGTGAGGACCCTCCAGGACGGGCCGATAAGTGCAGCGGAAAATATTGTCGCCTTTGTCTTCCAAGACCACTTCCACTGTGTCCCGCCGTCCCTGGGGGTCCACGATCACCACCCCCACGTCACCGGCCCCTGCCCCTACAGACGGAAGACACACACACACACACACCGTTAGCTACCTGAAACTTCTTTGTCTTTTAATGACCTCGAAATCCCTTGCATCGGGGTAGAATCAGGGCAACTGAATGGAGCTGTTTACTGGCCCGATGCCCTTCCTGTTGCCAGGGTGGAGTTTTTGTTCAGCCGATATACACTCATTGTGTCCAGAGAGAGAAATAACTGCTGCTACCTAGGATCAAACTCACAGCCTCCTGAGGCAAGAGCTTTACCTCTAGGCCACTGCACCGCCCGTTAGCTGCCTGAATTGCTTATGAGATTTCTTCTGACACCTCTCCCCCCAAATATAGACAGATAATCCTCGACTTACGACAACGAGCAAGACCAAAATTTCCATTGCTAAGCAAGTTAAGTAAGCCGCGCCTGATTTTGCGACCATTTTTTGTTGAAGTGGTTAAGCAAATCGCTACAGCGGTTACAAGAATCCGCTGGTCGTTAAGTGAGTCCAGCTTCCCTTACTGACTTTTCTTTTTAGAAGCCGGCTAGGAAGGCGATCGCGTGACTCCCGGATACTACAACCCTCATAAATACAGGCCAATGACCAAAGCGCCTGGAATTTTGATCCCGTGACTGTAGGGATGTTGTAACGGTCGTAAGTTTGAGGACTTGTCATGAGTGGCTTCAAACGAAGCGACTCACTTAGCGAAGTGAATTGTTGTAAGTCGAGGAGTATTAGGCAAAGCAATGTGCCCACTTCCTGTTTGCCCTACCCGATTTAACCCCCCCCCCTTCCTTACCTGCGGTGTAGATGTCGAAGTAAGTGGGTTTGTTGGCCACATTTCCCACGGGCTCCAGGCCCGGTCCACGGGCTGACACCTTGCTGGCGTCCCCGAGCGCCATGCCCACGTTGACTTCAAAGGGGCTCCGGTCAATATTTTGGCCGGCAAAAAGGACAGTGACCTGGAAGAGCAGAGGGGAAAAATCAGGAGAAACTCAGCAAAGAGAGAGAAACTGACTTGGACTCGAGACTGTAAGCCAGAAGGAAAAGCCACGCCGACTTACGATCGTCATGGAACCGGCCCCTCGCGGGCGTAAATCTCGACAGTTATAAATCAGGACTCGTGGGTGACCCAACCTAATTTTTTATGACCTTTTTTGCAGTGGCCGTTAAGCAAATGCTGTGGTCATTAAGTGAACCAAGGGTTCTCCAGGGGCTGGCTTGGCTGAAAACTAGGAATAAAGACCCATTTTCGACAAAGCTGCCGTAAAAAAGCAGCCACAATGAGACCTCGGAGGAGAGCGTCTTCTCTCCCCCCAAAATAAGACCCCATTGGAAAATAACCCCTAGCAAAGGGAGGGGGAACCTATGCGGCGTATGCCAGAGGTGGCACATGGAGCCCTCTCGGTGGGCATGGGCACCGCTGGCAACTGGTCTTGGCAAGTGCCAGAGCACCAGAAAATGAAAACAGCCCAAAAACCCACCCCAAAAACATGCTGTTTTCAGGCTCTTTTGGGGGGGGGCAATTTTTCTGGCAGTTCTGGGGCTGTTTTTTGAACATTGTGGCTCTGAAAAGGGCTCAAAATGGCCTGAAAATAGCCTGAAAAAATGGCCCAAACCCACGTTTTCTGTTGGGCCCTTTTCAGGCTGTTTCTGGACTGTTTTCCAGGCCAAAAACAGTCTGAAAAATGACCCCAAAAATGGCCCAAAACCAGGCAGGTGCGCACAGGTTAGCTGGTGCACCCACACATTCCGGTTTGAGCCCTCGGTGCCAAAAAGGTTTGCCCCCACTGCCCTAAGCATGGCTTTTCAGGAAGCTTGTGGTAGAAGACTTACCCCCCCCAAATAAACCCCAGTTAAGATCGTCAGCCAGAGAGACGCATTTAGTACCGTATTTCCCTGAAAATAAGACCTAGTGTGTCTTTTGGAGCAAAAATTAACATACGACCCAGTCTTACTTTTGGGAAAACGTGGCATATATAAGGGAGATGAAACCTTCAAATTGTAGTAAGGTTAAAGGTTCCCCTCGCACATATGTGCTAGTCATTCCCGACTCTAGGGGGCGGTGCTCATCTCCGTTTCAAAGCCAAAGAGCCAGCGCTGTCCGAAGACGTCTCCGTGGTCATGTGGCCGGCATGACTCAACGCCCGAAGCCGCACGGAACGCTGTTCCCTTCCCACCAAAGGTGGTCCCTATTTTTCTACTTGCATTTTTTACCTGCTTTCGAACTGCTGGGTTGGCAGAAGCTGCTGGGACAAGTCACGGGAGCTCCCTCCGTTACTAGGGATTCGAACCGCCGAACTGCCGACCTTTCTGATCGACAAGCTCAGCGTCTTAGTCACTGAGCCACCTCGCCCCTCCCAAACGGCAGTAACTAGGGTTGTTAAATGAATCTGGTTTTTTTTTTGCTCGTCCGACGGTCGCAAAAGGGGACTCCGCAACTGTCACAAGTACATGCCAGTTGCCAAGCCTCTGAATTTTAATCACGCACAACGGTGCTACGACGGTTGTAAGTGTGAAAAACTTACACTTTTAAATCACTTTTTCCCCATGCCATTCAACGTTACAATTCAATGCTGGGGGAATCTGCATTTTGCAGTCTGGGTTTTTTTAAGTCTGCAGAGGTCACCCCGTCCTTCCGGCCACCCCAGCCGCCCTGGGAATGGTCATCTCACCTTGTGTAAGCCAGCCACCTTGGGCACGTAGCAGACGGAATAAGTCCGATTCTTGTCGTTGTTGGCAACCACTTTAGCCTGGGGGAGGAAAGAACCAGGGAGGGAGCATTACCCAGCCGCGCCAGCGAGTTGTGCCAACAGCTGCCGCCTGTCGCTCAGCACAAGCTCTGGACTCCCACCCCCCACCCCCCTTTGCCTAGATGCCTGCAAAGTCATGCCAGCATCACCCTGCGGTGCCAGCTGGAGCAGCTGAGGGTCTCAAACCCAGCCTGGCACGGAGGGAGGAGGGCGCCCTTTTCCCTGGGCATTGCGGGGAAGGGGGGAACTGTCACGCCATTCGGGGCAGAGGGAGGGGCGGAGAAGGGAAGGACGGGAGTCTTTGAGTGCCAGAAGAATTAACCCGTGGAACAGCTTGCCACCAGAAGTTGCGGCTGCTCCAACGCTGGAGGTTTTTGAGAAGACACTTGTCTGGGATGGTCTAAGTTTCCCTGCTTGAGGAGGGGGCTAGGCTAGAAGGCCTCCAGGGTCCCTTCCAACCCTTGTGATATTGTTACTCGGTGTGTCTTCTGCCAGCCGGCGATGCCAGCCTGCCCACAGCAGCGGGCTACTTCAGCTGACTGCAGTTCTGCAGTTCGGCTGTTCAAATCTCAGCGGCTCAGGGTTGACTCAGCCTTCCATCCTTCCAAGGTGGGTGAAATGAGGACCCGGATTGTTGTTGGGGGCAATATGCTGACTCTGTAAACCGCTTAGAGAGGGCTGAAAGCCCTATGAAGCGGTATATAAGTCTAACTGCTATTGCTATTGCTATTCCATCTCTTGGAGCCCTTAGGGGGAAGTGACGGATTGGTTTAAAAACCCTTTTGTTTACTTCAAATTCGAAAAGGAGATGTTTGACCAGGGCAGGAGGCAAAAGAGAGAAAGATCTCCAAGGGAAAGTGGGTGGGCTACCAGCAGAATAACAGCACAGCAGGATAACAGAGTTGGAAGGGACCTTGGAGGTCTTCTAGCCCAACCTCCTGCTCCAACAGGAGAGCCTTTCACTCAGAACAACAGACTATCCGATTAACAATAAACAGAACTGGGAAAGATAATATTAACAATAACAGAATACAAATAACAGAATAACAAAACGTCAGACTATTGGAAGAACAATAGCAGAAGAACAGAATAATAAAAGCAGAATAAAAGAATAGACCAGCACAGCTGGGAGGGACCTTTGAGGTCCTCTAGTCCAGCCCCTAGCTCAAGCAGGAGATCTTATACCACTCCAGACAAATGGCTGTCCAGCCTCTTCTTGAAAACCTCCAGCGATGGGGCACCCACAACTTCTGGTGGCAAGGAGTTCCACCGGTTAAGGGGCTATTAGGGCTCAGACTCCCTGGCTGGGCAGGAGCTGTAGGGCCTGTGGGGGAAGCGGCTGGGGGAGGCCAGGGACAAACACTGGGCACTGGGGGATGGGGTTGGGGGCTACCTCCTCCGTGTGTCCCTCGGGGTCTTCGATGTAGACCAGTACTTCTCCCAAGCCTGCCTCGACAGTCTCCACTGTGAAATGGGCTGGTTTCAGCACCGTGTTTCCGTGGGGTTCGATACCTGGGGAAGAAGGTGAGACAGGTGGGTGAAGGGCAGCCTTGGCTCCAGAAGAGGGGGAGATGGAGGGAGGGAGGGAGGAGGAGGAGGAGGGGGAGGAGAAACGAAGACAAAGGAATGGGAGTAGAAGAAGAAGGGAAGCAGGAAAGGGGGAGGAAGAAAAAGGGAAAGGAAAAAAAGGAAAAGGGGAAGGAAGGAAGAAGGGAAAGGGAAGCAGGAAAGGAAGAGGAGGAAGGGAAAATGGGAGGGAGGGAGGGAGGGGGAGAGAAGGGGGAAGGGAAAGGGGAACAGGGAGGAGGTGAGAGGGAGGGAGAGAAGGAGGGAGAGAAGGAAGGAAGGGAAAAAGGAAGGAAGGAAGGAAGGAAGGAAGGAAGGAAAGAAGGGAGGGAGAGAAGGGAAAGGGGAAAAAGGGAAGGAGAGAGAGGAGGAAGGAAGGAAAGAAGGAAGGAAAGAAAGGAGTGAGTGAGGAAGGGAAAGAGGGAAAAGGGGGAAAAGGGGGGAGGAAAGGAGAGAAGGAAGGGAGAGAGGAGTAAGGAAGGAAGGAAGGAAAGAAAGAAAGGAGTGAGTGAGGAAGTGAGAGAGGGGAAAGGGGGAAAAGGGAGGGAGGGAAGGAGAGAGAGGAAGGAAGGAAGGAAAGAAAGAAAGGAGTGAGTGAGGAAGGGAGAGAGGGGAAAGGGGGAAAAGAGAGGGAGGGAAGGAGAGAGGAGGAAGGAAGGAAGGAAGGAAGGAAGGAAGGAAGGAAAGAAGGAAGGAAGGGGAGGGCTGGGAAAACTGAAACTTGGAACTTGGCTCGCTGACTTGCTAAAATAGCAAGATCGGCTGAGCCGACAGAGCGAGGGAGGGAGGGAGGGAGGGAGAGAAGGAGGGAGAGGAGGGAGAGAAGGAAGGAAGGGAAAAAGAAAGGAAGGAAAGAAGGGAGGGAGGGAGAGAAGGGAAACGGGGAAAAGGGAAGGAGGGGAGGAAGGAAGGAGAGAGAGGAGTAAGGAGGGAAGGAAAGAAGGAAGGAAAGAAAGGAGTGAGTGAGGAAGGGAGAGAGGGGAAAGGGGGGAAAGGGGGGGAGGGAAGGAGAGAAGGAAGGAAGGAGAGAGAGGAGGAAGGAAGGAAGGAAGGAAAGAAAGAAAGGAGTGAGTGAGGAAGTGAGAGAGGGGAAAGGGGGAAAAGGGAAAAAAAGGAAGGAAGGAAGGGGAGGTCCGGGAAAACTGAAACTTGGAACTTGGCTCGCTGACTTGCTAAAATAGCAAGATCGGCTGAGCCGACAGAGCGAGGGAGGGAGGGAGGGAGGGAGGGGGCAACTATCCCCCCATCGTTTGACCCTTCTGGGTTCTGGGACCCTGGACCCTCCCCACTTTCTCTCCCCCCTCCCTCGAGGGCTGCTTACCAGGCCCGTACGCCTTGGCCTTCTTGGGGTGCACCTGCTTGGAGTTCAGGGGGGCTCCGGGTTTGAGTTTGGCTTTGGGGAACTGCGAGAGGTAGGTCATGACCGAATGCTCGTCCACGTTGGGGTCCACGATCTCTTCGGGGGCAATCACCTGCAAAGAGAAGACACGTCGATTCGCGGGGGGGGATCCGGAGGAGGCGCCCCGTTTTTCCCCCAGCAAGCCTGATACGGCTGAACCTGTTGGATTTCCACCTGTCCCATGCAAAGCCACCGGGAGCCCTGCCTTCCCCCTTCCCTGATGGCTTCCCCAGGAGGTTCCCCTCCCTGGTGCCAGGATCTCCTGCCCCCCCTCCCAAACCCCCACGGCCCCCAATCTCCGAGGGGTACCTGAGGGACCCCCAGCCAGTCGTCAGCCTGCTGCATGGCCTCGCGGGCGTTCTCCACCGGCTGCCTGGGGTCCCAGGTCTCCCAGTCTGGGCAGAGGCCTGGAAGGGGAAGAAAAGAGGGGGTCAGAAGGGCAAAGGGGGGGACACCTGAAAGACACCCCACGTCAACTGGGAGAGAGCTAAGTGGGGTCTTTCCACAAGGAGGCGCCAGCAAGAGACCCTGGGTTGAAGTGGGGGGAGGGGGTGTATGGGAATCCACAGGGATTAGGTTCTGGGTTCAAATCCACTGGCAACCTTGGACACTGGCTGTCTCTAAGGCGGGTCCTTCTCTCTCAGCCCAGCCTACCCTACAGGGTCGTTATTCCGGGCCAAAAATCAGAGGTCACTCGATGGGCGAAGGTTTGGGTCAGTTGGTTAAATGAGCCCCTTCTTTGCTGACGAATGGCAGAGGGAGGGAAGGAAGGAGGGAGGGAGGGAGGAAAAAGAGACAAAAAAGTAAGTAAGAGAAAGTGGGAGTGTAGAGAAAGAAAGAGAGAAAGGAAAGAAGGAAGAGGGTAGGAAGGAAGAATGGAGGGGAGGAAGGAAGGAAGAATGGAAGGAAGAAGGGGGGAGAAGGAAGGAATGAAGGAGGAAGAATGATTGGAAGGAAGGAAGAGCAGGAGAGAGGGAAGGAGGGGGAGGCAGAGAGGGAGGGTATATAGATGGATGATGGTAGGAAGAAAAGAAAGAAAAGAAAGAGAAAGGAAGGAAGGAAGGAAGGAAGGAAGAGGGAAGAAAAAGATAGAAAAAGTGAGAAGGAGAAAGTGAGAGAAGAGAAATAAAGAAAGAAAGGAAGAAAGGAAGAGGGAGGGAAGGAAGGAAGGGAGGCAGGAAGGAAGGAAGGAAGGAAGAAAGAAAGAGGAAGGAAGGAAGGAAGGAAGAAATAAAGAAAGAGGGAAGAAGAAGACAGAAAAAGTGAGAAAGAAAAAGTGAGAGAAGAGAAATAAAAAGAGAAAGAAAGAAAGAAAGAGGGAGGGAAGGAAGGGAGGGAGGGAGGGAGGAAGAAGGGAAGGAAGGAAGAAAGGAAGGAAGAAAGAAAGAGGAAGGAAGGAAGGAAGAAAGAGGGAAGAAGAAGACAGAAAAAGTGAGAAAGAGAAAGTGAGTGAAGAGAAATAAAGAGAGAAAGGAAGAAAGAAAGAGGGAGGGAAGGAAGGGAGGGAGGAAGGAGGGAAGGAAGGAAGGAACGAAGGAAGGGAGGGAGGAGGGGTACATTTTTGCCCCTCTCCCCATGGACTCTTCTGTACTGGAAGGTGGAGAAAAACTTTCAAACTAGCTCCATTTTAGCCAGGCTCTTTCTGCGCACCCACACCGATCCAGCGAGACCTCTGAGCATGTCCAAATTTGGCCAGCTTTCCAAACTCTGTCTGTGTGTGTGTGTGTGCCTGTGTGTTTGTGTGTGGGTGTCGTCCGCGTGTGCAAATCCTCCAGGGCTATAAATCTGCTTCCAGATTGTTTAGGTTGCAACGGCCACCCGTGCAGCAGCAGCAGCAGCAGCGAGAGGGGAGAGGAAGGGAGGAAGGAAGGAAAGGGCAGGAAAAATGGCAAGAGAAGAGAGAAAAGGCAAGAGGAGGGCAAAACTCTTCTGCTTGCCGAGTCCAGGATGGACAGACGGACGGCCCCCTGCCTACAAAAGGGGTTTGTGTCCCAACCGGGCAGATTTCAACCAAAGAGAATATTCTGGGGTCCTTCGTGGTCTCTGAGCTTGGTGGTCTCTTTGGGGACATTTTATGACCCAACTAGGTAACATCATCAGTGCTAGAAGGGGGTGGGGTTGGAGGAGGAGGAGGAGGAGGAGGAGGAGGAGGAGGAGGAGGAGGAGAAAGCAGAGAAGGAGAAGAAGGTGGAGGAGGAGGAGAAGGAAAAGGAAAGGAAAAAGAAGAAGGAGAAGAGAAGGAGAAGGAGAAACCTCCAGTGGAAGAGAAGGACAACGCAGAGAAGGAGAAGGAGGAGAAGGAAAAGGAGAAGGAGAAGGAAGAGAAGGAGAAAGCAGAGAAGGAGAAGAAGGTGGAGAAGGAAAAGGGGATGGAAAAGGAGGAGGAGGAGGAGGAGAGAAGAAGGAGAAAATGGAGGAGAAAGCAGAGAAGGAGGAGAAGGAAAAAGAGGAGAAGGTGGAAGAGGAGAGGGAAAAGCAGAAGAAGGAGAGAAGAAGGAGAGAGAGGAGAAGGAGAAAGCAGAGAAGGAGAAAGCAGAGAAGGAGGAGAAGGAAGAGGAGAAGGAGGAGAAGGAGGAGAAAAGGATAAGAAGAAAGAGGAGGAGGAGGAGGAGGAGAACAGTGGGGCCCTTGGTGCTCTGGGAACTTGGTGGTTTTCTTGGGGACGTTTCATGACCCAACATGGGAACATCATCAGTGCTAGAAGGGAAGGGGGTTTGTGGAGAGGGGGAAGAGAAGGGGGAGTGGGTGTGGGGGGGGGGAGGAGGTCCTTCGTGGTCTCTGAGCTGGGTGGTTTTCCTACAAGACAGAGAAGTTGCATCAAAGTCCCTGGGAAACCAGCATTGGACCAGGAGAAAAGGGCAACTGAACCTGGACAGCAGCAAAAAGGAATTCAGGGGCATCTGCTAAGGGGGAAGAAGTCAAAAAAGTCAAGATGGCCGCCAGTACTGTGCAATTAAAGCCCATCTCACAGTTTTAAATTTCAGGGCTTCTCACTCTGGACAACTTTAGGAGGGGGGAAGGGACTTCAACTCCCAGAATTCCCCAGCCAGCTATGGGAAGTCCCTTCCCTCCTCCTAAAGTTGTCCAGAGTGAGAAATGCTGATTTAAATCATCTCAGCAGCAGCTACCAGCAAACCCTGAAGTCAGCAAATTCCAGAGAGGGATATGTAAATCCTTGCCTGGATGAGTGGAGGAAAAATATCCTTTTTGTGATCTCCCTGGGCTTTGTTTTCTAACGTCACCGGAGAGGCATCCGGTCCCTTCCAGAATTTTCCACGCCGACGGGGTTTTATAAGCCTTCTTATCGTTTTTCTTTCTTGTCAAGCTAAGGACAGGCTGAAACCGCTTATTTTCTTGGTTTGTTTATAAATTTGAAAGGGTATCTCCGGGCAGCTTACAATACAGGTGGTCCATTCGTTTAGCGACCGTTCGGAGTTACAACGGCCATTTTGGATGGATGATAAGGAAGGAAGGAAGGAAGGGAGAGAGGGAAGGAGGGGGAGGGAGGGAGCGAGGATGGATAGATGGATGATGAAGGAAGGAGGAATGAATGGAGGGAGGGAAGGAAGGAAGGAGAGAAGGAAGAATGGAAGGAAGGAAGTAGAAGGGAAGGATGGATGGATGGGAAGGAGAGAGAAGGAAGAATGGAGGGGAGGAAGGAAGGAGAAAGGATGGATAGAAGGAAGGAAGATAAGGGAGGGAGGGAGGGAGGGAAGGAGGGGGAGGGAAAAGCAAGGTTGGATAGATGGTTGATGAAGAAAGGAAGGAAGGAAGAATAATGGAGGAAAGGAAGGAAGGAAGGAAGGAAGAAAAAAGGAAGGAAGGAAGGAAGGAAGGAAGGAAGGAAGAATAATGGAGGAAAGGAAGGAAGGAAGAAAGAAAGAAAGAAAAAAAGAAAGGAAGGAAGGAAGGAAGGAAGGAAGAATTGATTTTTATTTGTGAATTGATTTTATTTGTAGGCCGCCCTTTTCCCTGAGGGGACTCAGGGCGGCTCACAGAAAACCAGGGAAGGGGGAATACAACACTAAGACGACAACACATAATAAAATAGCAAACAACATGCATACAACATTCGGGCGGGGTAATGGTCCTTATCCCCAGGCCTGACGGGCGAGCCAGTTCTTCAAGGCTGTGCGGAAGGCCTGGACGGTGGAGAGGGTACGAATCTCTACGGGGAGCTCGTTCCAAAGGGTCGGGGCCGCTGCTGAGAAGGCCCTCCTCCTTGTAGTTGCCAGCCGACACTGGCTGGCCGATGGAATACGGAGGAGGCCTAACCTATGAGATCTTATAGGTCGTAGGGAGGTAATTGGCAGAAGGCGGTCTCTCAAGTATCCAGATCCACTGCCATGTAGGGCTTTATGGGTGATCAGTAGCACCTTGAAGCGCATCCGGAGATCGACAGGTAGCCAGCGCAGCTCGCGGAGGATAGGTGTAATGCGGGTGAATCGGGGTGCACCTGCGATCACTCGCGCGGCTGCGTTCTGCACTAGCTGAAGTCGCCGGATGCACCTCAAGGGCAGCCCCATGTAGAGCACGTTGCAGTATTCCAGCCAGAAGGAAGGAAGAATAATGGAGGAAAGGAAGGAAGGAAGGAATGAAGGAAGGAGAAGGGTAGGATGGATGGATGGATAGGAAGGAAGGAGAAGGAAGGAACAATGAAGGGAAGGAAGGAAACAGAGAAGGGAGAATGAAAGGATGGATGGATGGATGGATGGATGGATGGATGGATGGATAGATGGATGGAAGTTAAGGAAGGAAGGGCAGCAGGGAGGGAAGGAGGGGAAGGGAGAGAGAGTGAAGATGGATAGATGGATGATGAAGAAAGGAGGAATGAATGGAGGGAGGGAAGGAAGGAAGTAGAAGGGTAGGATGGATGGATGGGAAGGAAGGAAGGAGAGAGAAGGAAGGAAGAATGAAGGGAAGGAAGGAAAGAGAGAAGGGAGAATGGGAGGAGGGATGGATGGATGGATGGAAGTTAAGGAAGGAAGGGCGGCAGAGAGGGAGAGAGGGAAGGAGGGGGAGGGGGAGAGCAAGGTTGGATAGATGGATGATGAAGGAAGGAAGAATGAACAGAGGGAAGGAATGAGAGAAGGAAGAATGGAAGGAAGGAAGTAGAAGGGAAGGATGGATGGATGGGAAGGAGAGAGAAGGAAGGGAGAATGGAGGGGAGGAAGGAAGGAGAAGGGATGGGTGGAAGGAAGAAAGATAAGGAAGGAAGGGCAGGAGAGAGGAAGAGGGTATATAGATGGATGGAGATAGGAAGGAAAGAAGGAAGGAAGAAAAGGAAGGAAGGAAGGAAGGAAGGAAGGAAGGATGACAAGATAAATGGCTCTATCCTTTATGGCTAAATATATTGCAAACTTCTCCAGATTCCACCAATCAATCACTCAGTCAATCAATCCATCTGCAGGGCATCAGCTCCAGTAAGCCCATCCTGGGCAGGCCTGGGTGGGGGGCATGCTGTGTTTCTCCCTCCCCCCCTCTCCCTCTCCCTCCCCCCCCACGCACGCTCACCCGGGGCGCAGTTGTCCACCAGGGCCCCCAAGGCCTTGCCGTCCTGCCAGTCGCGGTTGAAGTTGGTGATGGGCAGCTGTGGCACCTTGTTCTGGATCCAGCCCAGGAGGCGCTGCTTGGGGGTCTGCTTCTTGGCGTCCTCCTCGTCCTCGTCCTCCCACATGGGCATGGAGATGGAGTAGTGCAGGATGAGCGTCCAGATCAGCCCCAGGATCAGCTTCAGGTTGCCGTCCACGATGGCCTTGCTGTCTGTAGGGGAGGAAGAGAAGGAGAGGCGGTCAGGACCTCCTACGCACCCCGGGAATCCTCCCGCCCATCGCTCACAAAAAGGAAGCCGAGGCTTTGGGGATAAGCGCAGAGGAGAACAACAAAGACCATGATCCAAGGCCCGGAGATGGAAACATACAAAGGACGACTGTAGGATTTGAGTTTGGCCACTCCAGAGCAGTGGTTCCCAAAGTTGGCAACTTTAAGACTTGTGGACTTCAGCTCTGCTGGCTGGAGAATTCTGGGAGTTGAAGTCCACAAGTCTTAAAGTTGCCAAGTTTGAGCTGGCTGGAGAATTCTGGGAGTTGAAGTCCAACAAGTCTTAAAGTTGCCAACTTTGAGAACCATTGCTCTAGAGGAAAGGAGGACCAGGGCGGGTGGGCAGGACAGCAGTCTCATGGGCTGCCCCAAAGAAGGGGGGGGGTCAACTTATTTCCCAAAGCACCTGGAGGCAGGGCGAGAAATAACTGCAGTGGTTCATTTAACTGTGGCAGGAAAGGTCGCGAAACGGGGCAAAACTCGCTTACCAACTGTCTCGCTTGGCAACCGAAATTTGTTGGGACTACCTGAATAAAAATATACGTAGGTAGGTAGGTGGATGGATGGATGGATGGAAGAAATAAAGGAAGAAAAGAAAGAAGGAAGGAAGCCAGAGGGAGAGAGGGAGGGAGGGAGGGAGGGAGGGAGGAAGGAAGGAAGGAAGGAAGGAAGGAAGGAAGGAAGGAAGGAAGGAAAAAAAAGAGAGAGAAAGAAAGGAAGGAAGGAAGAAAAAGAGAGAGAAAGAAAGGAAGGAAGGAAGAAAAAGAGAGAAAAAGGAAGGAAAGAAGGAAGAAAAAGAGAGAGAGAAAAAGAAAGAAAGAAAGAAAGAAAGAAAGAAAGAAAGAAAGAAAGAAAGAAAGAAAGAAGCAGGCAGATGATAGAGGTGGGTGGGTGGGTGGATAGAGGATAGATATATAGACAGGATAGATGGATGGATGGAAAGAAAGAAAGAGAAAAAGGAAGAAAGAGAGAAAGAAAGAGGAAAGAAGGAAGAGAGAGGAAGAAAAAAGAAAGAAAGAAAAAGGAAGGGAGAGAGAAAGAAAGAAGAAGAAAGGAAGGAAGGAAGCAGGCAGACAGATGATAGAGGTGGATGGATGGATAGAGGATAGATAGATGAATGGATGGATGGAAAGAAAGAAAGAGAAAAAGGAAGAAAGTGAGAAAAAAGAGAAATAAATAAAGAAGGAAGGAAGGAAGGAAGGAAGGAAGGAAGGAAGGAAGGAAGAAAGAAGCAGGCAGGCAGATGATAGAGGTGGATGGATGGATAGAGGATAGTTAGATAGACAGGATGGATGGATGGATGGAAAGAAAGGAAGAAAGAGAGAAAGAAAGAGGAAGGAAGGAAGGAAGAAAGAGAGGAAGAAAAAAAGAAAGAAAAAGGAAGGGAGAGAGAAAGAAAGAAAGAAAGAAAGAAAAAGAAAGGAAGGAAGGAGGCAGGCAGATGATAGAGGTGGATGGATGGATAGAGGATAGATAGATAGACAGGATGGATGGATGGATAGACAGACAGAGACAGATGATAGAGATTGACAGACAAATTAATCAGGCTTCCACGGAATCCAACCTTTTAAACTCCAAAACCTTAGTCGTTTAAAACCAAATTCCTTCCCTGAAAGAAAGACCAAAAGCCCAAGATTGGCTTGCTTGTTTTCTCCAAAACAAAGTGGGGGGGGGGGCAGTAAAGGGAGGAGGGGGGGTGTCCCTCTTTCCCCAAAGCGTGCAAACGTCCACAATCCTTCACACGCACCAACTTCACCAGGGGAAAAAGTGAGCCGTCCAGTGGAAAGTCCGCTCTCTGGATGGAGCCCAGGAAGGAAATGGGCTGCAGATGTTGGCAGCAGCCCCTGACCGGCGACACCCCCTCCCCTCCCAGGGCCAGATGCCTCTCAGGACGCCAGGAGGATGGGGGGGGGGAAGCAGAGGAGCCTCTCCGGGCCCCCAGACCCTTCCCCATTTCACAGGATCGTCCAGCTGCTCCAGAATCTGAAGACATTCCTCCTTTTTGCAAATTCTCTCATCTGTAACCTCAGGACCAGCCCTTGGGGAGGGGAGGGGGACCACCCAGTGGCAAAGGCCCTTTGCACATGCTCAGGAACTATCTTTTCTTAAAGAAACATCTCAGGTCATTTGTGAGACGATCCCAAAGGGGGTTGTGACCGTCGTAAATAGAAGCCAGCTGCCAAGTTAATTTTGACCCGGTGACCACGGAGATGCCGTAAGGATGATAAGTGTGAGAAATAGTCGCCAGTCCCTTTTTCCAGGGCCGCCGTAACTCCGAACGGTCGCTAAGCAAACTAGTTACAAGTCGGGGACCGCCTGTGATGTCCTTTAGCGGCTTCCGCCTCCTCTGAGTGCACAACGCACACTTTGCAATCTGAGATGACAAGATTCTTCCCTTCCTTGCAAACGGCTGTAAGTCACTTTTTCCAGGGCCGTCGTAACTCCGAATGGTCACTAAATGAAACGTCAGTCGGGGGCCGCCTGCGGTGTCTTTTAGAGGCTTTTTGCATCCCCTGACTGCCCCATGGCACCCTCTGCAACTTCTCACAGGCGACACGATTTGGCTCCCTTGCAAAACCTTCTCCTCCCCCACCCAGGACAGCTGCTGGGGGCCTGTTCCCAATCGAGACGCCCGTCCAGGGGAAGAAAAGGGGGGCCGGATCGGAGCGTCCGGCTTGGAAGGGAACAGGTGTTGGGTCTGGGTTTGGTGCCAGCAGACACCCGGGGATGATGGTTGTCTTTGGATGTTGGCAGTGTTGAGTAAAAAAATCTCCTTTTTCTCCAACCTAGAAGCCTTGTTTTTCTAAGGTTGGCCAAATCCAGCTGTGCTTCTCCAGGTGCGTCGTCAGTGGCTGGCTTCCTAATGCCCCAGGTAACCCTCTTCCTTTCCTCGTGTGGGTTGGGCGCACCCCACACCAAAGGGGAGAATCCTCGGTGGTTGGAAGAGACCCAGCTGGATCCATTACAGGGAATCCTGGACATACAATGCTTCGCTGAGTGACCAGAGTTAAAACGGCACAAGTGACTTAAGAGCATATATGGGCACTTGGCAACGGGCCTGTATATAGAACCCTTGGTGAATCCTGGGGTTTATTGGAAGAGGAGGGAGGGAAAGGGAAGGGAAGGGAAAAGAAAAAGGGAGGGGAGGAGAGAGAAAAAAGGAGGGGAAATAAAGGGGAGGGGAAGGGAGGGAAAGGAAAGGAAAGGAAAAAAGAGAGGAGAGAAAATAAAGAAAAGAGGAAAGAAGAAGGAAAAAGGAGGGAGGAGGGGACGAGAGAAGATATTGACTAGGCTAGAGAATAGAAGAGAAGAGAATAGAGTAGAATAGAATAATAAAATATAGAATAGAGGAGTAGAAGAGAAGAGATTTTATTATTTATTTTATTCTATAAAATATAGAATAAAATAAATAATAAAATATAGAGGAGAGGAGAAGAGAATATTAAATATAGAATAGAATAGAGGAGAAGAGGAGAATAGAATAGAATAATAAAATATAGAGGAGAGGAGAGTAGAAGAGAAGAGAATAATAAAATATAATAAAATATAGAATAGAATAGAATAGAGGAGAGGAAGAGAATAATAATAAAATATAGACTAGACTAGACTAGACTAGACTAGAATAGAATAGAGGAGAGGAGAGAAGAGAGAAGAGGAGTAGAATAATAATAAAATATAGAATAGAACAGAGGTATCTTTCCCTCCCTCTTTTCTTCCCTCCCCCCTTACCTAACCTTTGATGTTTATAATGATTTGATAGTATGGGAATATCTCGAAATGTAGTTGTATTGTTGTTACAAGTTATGGATGTTGTATTTTCTTTTTACCAATAAAATCTTTAAAAAATTAAAAAAAAAGAATAGAACAGAGGAGGAGAATAGAAGAGAATAATAAAATATAGAGTAGAAGAAAAGAATAATAAAATATAGAATAGAATAGAGGAGAAGAGGAGAATAGAATAATAAAATATAGAGAAGAGTAGAGGAGTAGAAGAGAAGAGATTTTATTATTTATTTTATTCTATAAAATATAGAATAAAATAAATAATAAAATATAGAGGAGAGTAGTAAAGAAGAGAAGAGAATAATAAAATATAGAATAAAATAGAAGAGAAGAGGAGATAGAATAGAATAACAAAATATAGAGTAGAAGAGAAGAGAATAATTAAATATAGAATAGAATAGAGGAGAATAGAAGAGAATAATAAAATATAGAGGAGAAGAGAAGAATAGAATAGAATAGAATAGAATAGAGGAGTAGAAGAGGAGTAGAAGAATAAAATAGAGAAGAGAAGAAGGGATTTGGAGGCGTGGGGATGAAGCCTTTTTGAACCCTTGACTGAATCTCCCACAGGAGGCTGAAAATCCATTCCTGCCTTCCTCTGTCCAACTGCATGTACAAAAAGTGGAGACTCCCAACCGATAGTGCAGGGGAAAACACTCTGCACATCCTCAGAGGGCACCCTGCGCACAGGAGCACCAGGAAGCAGGGCCCGAAAGCCGGACATTTTCCCTGGAAAAAATCCCTCCGCCAGACAGACTCCCATCCGAAGCCTGAAGGGAGTTTTGGCCGATAATTTAAAAAGCATTTTCTGTTTCTTTGATGATTCATAACTTCATTTGACGAATTCCAGGGCTCTGCACAGGCATGGAAGACGGGGGGGGGGGGATTACAGCTGCCAGGACCCCTAAGATGGAAAAAAACCTCCCCCTCTTCAAAAAACCTGGCAGGGGATGATGGGAGGTGGAGTCCCAAGAGTGGGGGGGAAAGCGAGTTAGATTTGGGGGTACCCAGAAACAAAGCCTCAGTCACCCCAATGTTGACTACAGGTAGTCCTTGAGTTACAACAATTCGTTTAGTGACCATTACAACGGCCCTGGGAAAAACTGACTTATGACCGTTTTTCACACTTACGACCGCTGCACCATCCTGTGATCAAAATTCAGACGCTCGGCAACAGACCCCTATTTATGACGGTCGCATTGTCCCGGCGTCACAGGATTCCCCTCTCCTGGCCTTTCTGGCAAGCCAAGTCCACGGGGGAAGCCAGGTTCGCTTAACAACCGAACGACTGCAGCGATTCACTTAACAACGACGGCACGAAAAGCCGTACAGTGAGGCCAAGCTCCCCTCACCCAAGTTTCACTTAGCAACAGAAATCTGGGCCTCCATTACGGTCGTCATCCCGAGGATCACCTGTACCCGCCAGGATTGTTGTGGGAGGATGAGGAGGGGGAAGGGGGAGAAGTTTCTAAAATCTGCTAAGATCAGCAAGAAACTGTCCGGATCGGCGCCTGTTGAAGATTCCCACGCAAGAAACGAGTTTTTCTCTAAGGAAGCAGTTCAGGGGAAAACCCCGGCAAAGAGCCCCTCGATTATTCTGAGAAGCCCCCTCCTCCTCTGCAGGCAACACACACAGTCACTGACACACACACACAAAGACACACACACACACACACACACACCCTTCATAACTGAGTCCTGAGATCAAGCGGATGCAGGGAAAATTGAGCCGCCTCTCGGCTCTCGGGGGAGATCAGCTGAGCCATAGCAGACACCCAGCTAGGCGCAGATCCTGCTTTCCCCCAACCTGGCGCCCACCAGATTCTGGGGTGGGGGCTCCGACAGGCCCCCGCCTGCATGAAATTGTGGGTGTGGCAGCTGAGATGCCCCTCCTATCTCCATTTTTTTAAAAAAACAAAAGTTTGTTTTTATTTTTATTTTATTACATATTTAACTTCTTTTATAAACAGATAAATGCTGCCCGGATTTTCCACCCTTAAAAACCTTCTTCTCCTGCGCATAATTCATTTTATATCCTGTTTCCATTTCCAATTTCAGCCATGTATGATTTCCTTTCCATGTTTCCCATCTTAGATTTAATTTCTTCTCAATAAATAAACAATATCGGGGATTTTGCCTCTGCAGGTTAATCCAATTTAACGTTCCCTTTCTATCTTTTATTCCGTTTTAGCATAAGCCACCTCCCTCCTCCGATTTAATGTTGTATAATAAACATTTCACTTAAGTTAATTATCCGCGATTAACAGTATTCATCTATTTCCCTCCCATCGTATTAACTATCATCTATCTATCTATCTATCTATCTATCTATCTATCTATCTATCTATCTATCTATCTATTTATCATTTATCTATCTATATCTATCTATCTATCTATTCATCTATCTATATCTATCTATCTATCATCTATCATCTATCTATTTATCATTTATCTATCTATCTATCTATCTATCATCTATCTATCCATCTATCTATCTATCTATCTATCTATTTATCATTTATCTATCTATATCTATCTATCTATCTATTCATCTATCTATATCTATCTATCTATCATCTATCATCTATCTATTTATCATTTATCTATCTATCTATCTATCTATCATCTATCTATCCATCTATCTATCTATCTATCTATCTATCTATCTATTTATCATTTATCTATCTATCTATATCTATCTATCTATTCATCTATCTATATCTATCTATCTATCTATCATCTATCATCTATCTATTTATCATTTATCTATCTATCATCTATCATCTATCTATCTATCTATATCTATCTATCTATCTATCTATCTATTTATTATTTATCTATCTATCTATCTATCATCTATCTATCATCTATCTATCTATCATCTATCATCTATCTATCTATGTATCTATCTATATCTATCTATCTATCTATCTATCTATCTATATCTATCTATTTATTATCTATCTATCTATCTATCTATCTATCTATCATCTATCATTATCATCTATATATCTATATATCTATCTATATCTATCTATCTATCATTTATCTATCTATCTATCTATCTATTCATCTATCATTTATCTATCTATCTATCTATTCATCTATCTATATCTATCTATCTATCTATCTATCTATCTATCTATCTATCTATCTATCTATAAAAAGGCATTATGCAAAAAAAACTGTTCATGAAAAAAGAACTTTGGGATAACCAAAAAGCCTGCATAAAAATATATTGGGCCAAAAAACCGTTGCATGAAAAAAAGACATTTGGATTCTTTTAAAAGGCTTTGTAAAAAAAATTTTATAACAAATAGTTTGCGTCCGTTCCACTTTGCGTTTCTTCTAAACAGTCTTACAGTTTCCTGGACCACGGAGTTAAAAATCTGTAGCCGCGGGCAAAAATCACCAAGCCACCCCCTAAATCAGCAGTCCCCAAACTTGGCAACTTTAAGACTTTCAGCTAGGCTGGCTGGAGAATTCTGGGAGTTGAAGTCCACAAGTCTTAAAGTTGCCAAGTTTGAAGACCTGTGCCCTAAATAGAGCATGCATACAAACATACATAAATAATATTCCTATGAAAACAAATATATATTCGCTGCGCTCCATATATATATAATATATCTAGGCAGCGCAGAGCGGGCAGGCGGGCCTGGAGATGGGTCTCACTTTCCATTTTGGTCTCATGAACTGAGCAAGCCACTGATTGTCTCCTAGGATCAGCTGGCAGGACAGTTAATCCTCCAAAGGACAATATGCCTCTTCTGATTACTGACTGCGAAGCGTGGCGGGAGAATTCCGACCCCTCTGGATTGGCACCACTGTTAAAAGTCTGTTGTGAAAAACTTCATATCCGAATACATTTTATTCTTCTTTTTGGTTTTATATACATATATACATATATATACATATATATACATATATATACATATATATACATATATATACATATATATACATATATATACATATATATACATACATATACATATATATACATATACATATACATATATTATATATGTATACATATACATATATATATATAATATATATATATTATTGGGTTTCTGTCGTGATGGACTCTTGTGACGAGCCGATTGACAGATAATGGAAGCTGTCAGCTTCCTCCCATAATTGGGGCTTATCAGGGGTTGTGACACTAAATATATACCTTCTTCCCTGGCTTCAGCTGATAAGGAGGAGAACTTGTGCCTTAATGGCTAAGACGTTTGCCTAAGATGTAATATAGCACAGGTTCGAATCCCAGTAAGGGTATGGCTAGCTGATGAGAACTAAATAGCTTGAAATAGATCTATACTAGTCTCCCTTTATTTATTTATCAGTACAAATATAACACAAAATGTGTAACAAAGGCAACAGTAAAAATATTGGGTTTCTGTCATGATGGACTCTTGTGACGAGCCGATTGACAGATAATGGAAGCTGTCAGCTTCCTCCCATAATTGGGGCTTATCAGGGGTTGTGACACTAAATATATACCTTCTTCCCTGGCTTCAGCTGATAAGGAGGAGAACTTGTGGCTTAATGGCTAAGACGTTTGCCTAAGATGTAATATAGCACAGGTTCGAATCCCAAAAGGGTATGGCTAGCTGATGAGAGCTAAATAGCTTGAAATAGATCTATACTAGTCTCCCTTTATTTATTTATCAGCACAAATTAAAAAAAAAAAAACCACAAATATAACAAAGGCAACAGTAAAAATATTGGGTTTCTGTCCTGATGGACTCTTGTGACGAGCCGATTGACAGATAATGGAAGCTGTCAGCTTCCTCCCATAATTGGGGCTTATCAGGGGTTGTGACACTAAATATATATATAAAATATACGTAAATATAGGTAAGCATTGAATAGGTGGCTCAGTAGCTAAGATGCTGAGCTTCTCGATCTGAAACGTCGGCAGTTTGGCGGTTCGAATCCTGCGTGCCGCATAACGGAGTGTGCTCCCGTTCCTTGTCCCAGCTTCTGCCAATCTAGCAATTCGAAATCAGGTAAAAAATGCAAATACGTAGAAAATTACGGGTCATCTTTGGTGGGAAGGGAACAGCGTTCCGTGCGCCTTTGGCGTTTAGTCATGTCAGCCACATGACCACGGAGACGTCTTTGGATAGCGCTGGGTCTTTCGCTTTGAAATGGAGATGAGCACCGCCCCCTAGAGTCGGGAACGACTAGCACATATGTGCAAGGGGAACCTTTACCTTCATCTTTAAGTATGGAATACATGAACAGTGTGTCAGCTGGGTATCGTTGGGTTTTGATACATAATAATAGTGGTAATATTGATAATATTAGTTCCATTAATAATCACATAATTATAATAATATATTAAAAATGAAGTTATTAACATGTTGTATTTGCCCCAGCATGTATATAACCCTTCATCTTTTAATTGTTCAATATTTTAATACACCATTAGGAATATTATTTGAGTGTGCATAGTAAAATCATCTTTCAACTTCTAATCTTTACATCTGCACATTAAAGTATTGTATAGTAATATGCATAATAATGTTTTCCCCCTTTCTAGTTTCCATTTCTATTCTAATTCTTTTTCCCCCCCCCCTCTCTTAAATATGTTTTATTTCCATTTCATTTCGTACAGTCACATATATACTGTGCATAACCGGGGCATATAACATTGAACAATAAACACAGCCCTCCCTCTTGTCAACAATACCCCCCAAAATACAAACCCAATATACCACCTTGACCCACCATACACCCTCTTTCGCCCCCCTCCAACTTTCGTTCTTCCCTCCAACGTTCCCCTCTAGCCTACTTCCCTTCCCCCTCTACCACTCCTCTCTCCCAATACACTCCCTCCCTTCCTTCTCATCCTCCCTCCAATCCTCTCTCCCACCCTCTCTACCCCTCTTTCTTCTATCCCTCTACTCCTCCGTTCGGTGTATTTCTACTATCTATCAATATATTCAGCTTGTCCTATTTTTACACTAAAATTAAAGAGCAACAGTATACCAGTGCAATCATGTTACTTTCTATTCTAATTCTTGATAGAACAAAACCTATTTTCGGTATTATTCTATTTCTATCCGTCATCTCTTGCCCATTTTAGAATTTCAATTCTTGTGGACTTTTTGGCACGTTTTCCCTACTCCTCCCATGGGATCTTGTATCTCCATGCCTCATTCATGTTTCATTCTTTATCCCATCTTCTATTAAACAGAATCCACAGAGGTTTGAGAATCAGAGTCTCCCCTAGATGCTTGGCAGCTGAGCTGAAGCTAAATTAGTCCACTAAAATGAGCAAATGTCCTCTAAGACCCCAGATAAGTGACCCTGGACCCAATCCACATATCAAAGGTTAAGGTCTGCAAACACGAACAGCGTGAATGAAATTAGATCTCTCAGAGGAGCATACCTAACACACACAAACACACCTCATGTGTCACCCCCACAATCGGCACATGGACACCTCCCACCCAGGACAAGGTCCCCTAAAAACAAGAGCCGAGGTGGCGCAGTGGTTAGGGTGCAGCACTGCAGGCCACTTCAGCTGGCTGTTATCTGCAGTTCAGGGGTTCTAATCTCACCAGCTCAGGGTTGACTCAGCCTTCCATCCTTCCGAGGTGGGTGAAATGAGGACCCAGACTGTGGGGGCGATATGCTGACTCTGTAAACTGCTTAGAGAGGGCTGAAAGCCCTATGAAGCGGTATATAAGTCTAACTGCTATTGCTATTGCTATTGCTAATAAAAAGCAAATTATTATTATGCTTTTAGGTATAAATGTTTCTTCTTTCCTCACAGCTGTCTGGATTTCATGTTTATTTATTCTTCTGCAGCCCCGGCTCAAATTATTCTTCATCACAAAACTTGCTTTAAAAAATAATCAAAAATTGAGCTGGGACTGCAGAACTCAGAAACAAAAGAATTAAATCAGCACCTAAATCAATGCAAGCTCATCGGACGATTAACCCATATATTGGGGTGTAGCAGAGGTGAAATCTAATTTTTTTACTACCGGTTCTGTGGGTGTGGCTTGGGGGTGTCATGTGACTGGGTGGGCATGGATATGTAATCATGTATCTGGGGGGGGGATCAAAAGACAGAAACTCACTTTAACAATATCCTGCTGGAGCAGGGTTGGACTAGATGACCTCCAGGTCCCTTCTAGCCCTGGATTATCCTCTGAAGTTGCGTCTAGTGCCAGGTTTGTAATCCTTCCTTCCTCTCCTTTTTCCCTTCCTCCCTCCCTTTTTTTCTTTTTCTTTCCTGCTCTTTCTTTCTCTCTTCTTTCTCTTTCTTTCCTTCCTTCTTTCTTTCTCGCAATTCGCAATTTAATGGGTTTATATGCCGCCCAATCCCGGGGGACTCTGGGCGGCTTACAAATACGAATGAAATAAAATAACACACAGGGGGGAGAATACAAAGAATACAAACAGTTTAAAAACACAACATACATCCGGTTTAATTGGGGGTTGAACCTGATTTCTTTCTTTCTTTCTTTCTCTCTCTCTTTCCTTCCTTCTTTCTTTCTTTCTTTCTTTCTTTCTCTCTCTCTCTCTCTCTCTCTCTTTCTTTCTTTCTTTCTTTCTTTCTTTCTTTCTTTCTTAGCACCCCCCTACAGAGAACCTGTAGTAAAAAAATATTTAAAACTTTTAAAAACTTTCTTTAGCATTTTTTACTACTGGTTCTGCGAACCTGTAGCATTTTTTACTACCGGCCCGAACCGGTAGCATTTCACCCCTGGGTTGCTACACAAAACCTCTTGGGCCAGGAATCCATCCTTGGAGCCAAGGTCTGTCTCACAAGATTCCTCTCTTTCCCACGAGGGTCGGCTTTTCTTTCTTCCCCCAACGCCCCTCCGCCCCTCCCTCCTTAAATTCTGTCTCCCAACATCTGATTCCTTCAGCTCCTGAATCCCAAAATAGCAAAGCTGCCTTCCTTTTACGGGTATCAAGGGGTGTCTTCTGTTTGGTCACATGACTGGCACCCCCAAGCCCAGGAGATTTTTGTCAATCAACTGCTGTGATATTGTTGTGTTTTTTTTCTTCTTCTTTGTTGGTGCCTGGATTTTAAAAGGAGCTGATTTCTCTGTTTATATTTACCGGTATATTCTATTTCTCCAATATTCTTTCTCCTTCCGTCATCTACAAATCTGCCAAGGTTTAGTATCTCGACTCTTCCAAGAGTTTCATTTGTCATTTATCTGGGGTTTATTTTTTTAAATCCCTTCTCCTTTTTAGCTTGGAAATGCCTGACATTTTCATGTTGTCATTGTGTCGTTTTTTTATTCTACCTTCAATGCAGAAGTAGGTTTCACATAATTTTAGCACCGGTTCGCCGGGCACTGAAAGTGTGAGTGCACGGCCTTACACGCATGCGCTATGCTTGCGCACCCGACTTGCCCCACATGTGCACGGCTTAGAAAACGTGGCTTAAACAGGACGGCATAGCGCTGGGGTGGACAGGTCACCACTATCGATTCGCCTGAACCCCTCCGAACTGCCTGAATACCCCCACAGCCTCGATGGTATTGCAACCCAGACGCTGCCACTTGGTAATGAGAGGGAGCGGCATGGAAATTTGATAAAATACCGTATTTTTTCAGAATATAAGATGCACTTCCCCCCCGCAAAAAAAAAGAGGGTGAAAATCTGGGTGCGTCTCCCACACTGAATGCAGCATTTTTGGCCTTCCGAAACTCTGCCCCGAGCATCCTGTTTTTTGCAAAAATGGATGTGCAGAGGGTTTGGGAGGCCTGCAAATTATTTATTATTATTATTATTTATTAGTTTTGTATGCCGCCCACTCTCGGAAGACTCAGGGCAGCTCAATTGCTGCTGGGGAGGGCAAAACCCTTTTTATTTTAAATTTACCTCTTCAAAATCCTGGTGCGTCTTATACTCCGGTGCGTCTTATACTCCGGTGCGTCTTATTGTCCGAAAAATATGGGAAATAAATACATGAGAAATCAAATGTCTTTGATTCCCAGATAGTCCTCAACGTTCAAGCATTCCTTTAGCGACCGTTCGAAGTTACAACAGCCCTTTAAAAAGTGAGCGCCCCACGCTTAGGACCATTGCAAGGGTTCTCGCGGTCAAAATTCAGTGCGCTTGGCAATCGGTGCGTATTCATCAAGGTTCAAAATTCAAGCGTCTGAGTTTGGATCACGCAACCACAGGGACGTCGCCAAGGTTTTGAAAGTGTGGAAAACGGCCATAAGTCACATCTTTCCAGTGATCTTGTAACTTCGGTCGCTAAAGGGAACCGTTGTAAGTGGAGGACTAGCTGTGAAAATATAATGCGGGGGGAAAAGCCCCCTGAAAATTAACACAACTCAAGGGCTTAAGAAATCTGTCGATCCAAATCCTGCACTCTTTGACCAAACTCCGAAAGAGTTCGCAGCAGATGGCATTCCAGTTCTCTCCCCACCCACCCACCCAAAAGATACCGATAGGGGGAGGGAGTTCGAGACCTTCAGTTGCAGGAATGTCCCCCTTCTCCCCTCCCCCTGAGTTCTCCCACCTGTCCAAATCCTGGTTCCACCAAGACAAGGGTGGGTGGAGCGTTTCAACAGCTGAGAGCAAATTTGAGCCAGAGAGACATTTCTGGCATTTCGGGACTTCCCCACCCCCCCCCTCTCTGCTTAGGATCTGCCCCATAGCTGTGGGGTCCCTCTGACCCCCTCCTGTTAGCTGTGTGATTAAAGACTTGGATGCAATCCCAGGTTGGAAGTGAGCTTGAACCTTAGAATTAAGGAGACATTTCCAGAAAGTGGGAGCAATGAACCAGTGGAACAGCTTGCCACTAGAAGTTGTGGTTTGCTCCATCGCTGAAGAGAAGAGATTGGACAGCCGTTGGTCTGAAATGGTGTAGGATCTCTTAGTTGGGCAGAGGGCTGGACTAGAAGACCTCCAAGGTCCCTTCCAACTCTGCTATTCTGTATGAAGGATAGCAGCCTTCCAGGATTTGAGGGGCTGCCCCCAAAAAGAGGGGGGGGTCAACCCATTCTCCAAAGCACCCGAAGGCAGGACAAGAAACAACGGACGGAAACTCATCAAGGAGAGAAGTTAATTGTTAATTGTTCTAATCCTGACAGTTAAAACAATTAACCAGTGGAGGTTTTTAGGAAGCGAATGGAAGTTGTGGGTACTGCAACAGAAGAGACTGGAGAACCATTTGTCCGAAATGTTGTAGGGTCTCCTGCTTGAGAAAGGGGTTGGACTAGAAGACCTCCAAGGTCCCTTCCGACTCTGTCATTCTCTCCAATCCAGCTTCTCTACCTTCGCTTTAAATGTACTGCATGTCTATTATCAAGTGGGAAACAACAGATGGCATAAAATGGTTGGATGAGAGACGCAAGACTAAGTATTATCTACAGCAAATACGATAACACTCTGTGTGTGTGTGTGTTGTATTTGTGCTGATAAATAAATAAAGGGAGACTAGTATAGATCTATTTCAAGCTATTTAGCTCTCATCAGCTAGCCCTACCCTTACTGGGATTCGAACCTGGGCTGTATTACATGAGAGCTAAATAGCTTGAAAGATCTATACTAGTCTCCCTTTATTTATTTATCAGCACAAATACTATATATGTATGCATGTATGTATGTATGTATATGTAAATACTATGATATTTTAAGTGTTTATATAATACGGAGCATATTAGAGAACTTAGAAATAGAGTTTATATAAATAGGAATGATGTCAACGATACTGATATGGACTAGCTGTAAGGAGTGGAAATTTGCCTTTTGTTTTTAAAATGTTTCAATAAATCCAATAAAATATTATTTTAAAAATAAATAAATGAATGAATGAGCTGCCAGAACTGGACAGGCTCTCCAAGTGACGTTTACTCAACGCAAATACAATGAGACTAAGGACACACACACACACAGACACACACCCAGAGTGAACCGAATGCCATATTTGTGTGAACCCAGCAGAAGATGGCTGGCTGCAGCTTCCCAGCCTGGAGGTCTAGAGCAGTGTTTTTCAACTTTGGCAACTTGAAGATGTCCGGACTTCAACTCCCAGAATTCCCCAGCCAGCATTCGCTGGCTGGGGAATTCTGGGAGTTGAAGTCCGGACATCTTCAAGTTGCCAAGGTTGAGAAACACTGTCCTAACCACTGCTGGGAAATTCTGGGAATTGAAGTCCGGACATCTTCAAGTTGCCAAGGTTGAGAAACACTGGTCTAGAGGACCTCCAAGGTCCCTTCCAACGCCCGCTGTTCCTTCCCAGAAGGACGGGGTGGGGGGGTTCGCTTGTCAAGGCAAGCATTTCTGCAACAGAAGCTGGTCAGGAATCTTCCCGCAGGACGTCAGCCCCCCCCCCCCCCCCCCGTCCAGGGGGCCGAGTGTGGAATCCATGCCCAAAAATAGACAATGAGCACCAGACAAAAAGATTCTCTGACGGAGGGAGGTGGAATCCAAAGCGTCTTGTGAAGCCTGGGAGGAGATCAAGCGTCTCCCAAAGAGGCAGATATATCTGGTTTTTTGGGGGTGGGGTAGGGGGGTCTAACCTGAAGGAAACAGGACACCAGCGTCTCTTCTCCACTGGCTCAGAATCAGAATAGAGCTGGGAGGGACCTCGGAGGTCTTCTAGTCCAGCCTCCTGCTCAAGCAGGAGACCCTTACAGAATCACACAATCGGAAGGGACCTTGGAGGGCATCTAGTCCAACCGACCACTCAAGCAGGAGACCTTTACAGAATCACACAATCGGAAGGGACCTTGGAGGTCATCTAGTTCAGCCTCCTGCTCAAGCAGGAGACCCTTACAGAATCACACAATCGGAAGGGACCTTGGAGGTCATCTAGTTCAGCCTCCTGCTCAAGCAGGAGACCCTTACAGAATCACACAACCGGAAGGGACCTTGGAGGTCATCTAGTCCAACCGACCACTCAAGCAGGAGACCCTTACAGAATCACACAATCGGAAGGGACCTTGGAGGTCATCTAGTCCAGCCTCCTGCTCAAGCAGGAGACCCTTACAGAATCACACAACCGGAAGGGACCTTGGAGGTCATCTAGTCCAACTGAAAGCTGAAACAGGAGACCTTTTCAGAATTACAGAATAATAGAGTTCAAAGAGATCCTTGGAGGTCTTCTAGTCCAGCCCCCCGGCTCAAGCAGGAGACCCTCTCCCATTTCAAGACAAGTGATAGAGCACCTACAACTTCTGGTGTCAAGCGGTTCCACTGGTGAATTGTCCTCACTGTTTGGAAGTTTCTCCCCAATTCTAGGTGGCTTCTCTCCTTGGTTAGTTTCCATCCATTGCTTCTTTTCATCTCTGGTGCTTTGGAGAATAGGTTGGCCCCCCTCTTCTTCTTTGGGGCAGCCCCTGAGATACTGGAAGGTTGCTACCATGTCCCCCCCCCCCTAGTCCTTCTGTTCTCTAGACGGGCCAACCCCAAATCCTGCAACCGTTCTTCGTATATTTTCATCTCCAAGCCTTCAATCCTCTTAGTTGCTCCTCTCTGTGCTTTTTTGCAAAGTCTCTGCATCCTTTTTTGTAACGTGGTGACCAACAACTGGATGCAGGATTCCAGATGTGGCCTTTCGAAGGCTTTATAAAGCAGGACCAAGACTTCACCTGACTTGGATTCTAGGCCTCTGTTTCTACATCTTTGAACCTAGAGAAAAATGCAGCTTTTGCCTGGAGCTTCACACTATTTTTTATAAGCTGTTTTGGTTGTTGGGGGTTTTTTTTCCCAAAAAAATTGAGCCACACAGACTGATGGGTAGTCCTCAACATACGACCACAATTGAGCCCAAAATTGGCACTGCTAAGCGAGACAAGTTGCTCAGTCAGTTTTGCTCCATTTTATGATCTTTCTTGCTGTTATGTTGTTAAGTGAAACACAGCAGTCATTAAGTAAATCACAACAGTCATTAAGTGAATCATGGCAGTCATTAAGTGAATCGTGGCAGTCGTTAAGTGAATCACAACAGTCGCTAAGTGAATCACAACAGTCATTAGGTGAATTGTGGCAGTCATTAAGTGAATCATGACAGCCATTAAGTGAATCGTGGCAGCCGTTAAGTGAATCACAACAGTCATTAAGTGAATCATGGCAGTCATTAAGTGAATCATGACAGTCATTAAGTGAATCATGGCAGTCATTAAGTGAATCATGGCAGCCATTAAGTGAATCGCAACAGTCATTAGGTGAACCGCAACAGCCATTAAATGAATCACAGCAGTTGTTACATTAATAAAATGGTTGTTAAGTGAATCTGGCTTGATTTTGCTGGTCAGGAGGTCGCAAAAGCGGATCACGTAACCTCCAGGGCACTCCGACCGTCATAAATAGGAGACAGTTACCAAGCGTGTGGATTTTGATCACACCTGACCACGGGAATGCAGCAACGGTCGTAAGTGTGAAAAGCAGTCGTAAGTCCCCTTTTTTAGGCTGTTGTAACTCTGAACAGTCACTAAGCAAACTGTTGTAACTCAAGGACTATCTATACACCCCTCCGGTTAAAGGGACACCTCCCTCCCCTTTTGCCCCAAAGAAAAACCTATTCAGAGTTCGAATTGTCCTCGTGGGTTTTAAAAGTGAAGGGGAAAAAAGAATGAATCAGGACTGTGAAATGAAACAGAAGAGAATCGGGAGAGGAAAATGTTGCGTCCTGTTTCCTGGACGCCTCCAGATGCATTTTTCTTTTTAAAAGCCTCGGATGCTTTCATCCCACCGGCCGACCGTGGTTGGAACGTGAGGATTTTAGACATAACACGGCGCAAAACAGAGACCTTGGCACGTTTTGCTCCGATGTGAATTGAGCTGAACTTCTCAAAAGTAGCCAGCGAAAAAGCTAACCCTCCTTTAGCAGCCTTGGAAAATATCCACATGCAAAAATTTTGGCCAGCCCTGGATTACAACTAGCTTCATTTTGGGTACAAAAATTGCCAGGTCCATTCACCCCTGGAGAAAAATAGGGTGGGTGGGTTGGAAAAACAATCGCTTTGGTTACCGATCCACAACTTGGAAAGGAAGCTTAATGCTCATCCTTTACAACAGAGAATAGCAACAGCCCTTAGACTTATATGCCGCTTCATAGTGCTTTAAAAGCCCTCTCTAAGCGGTTTACAGAATCGACCTCTTGCCCCCCACCCCCCCAAACAATCTGGATCCTCATTTTATCGACCTTGGAAGGATGGAAGGCTGAGTCAACCTTGAACTGC